>NC_036242.1:2123948-2125102 GCF_002742605.1 Olea europaea var. sylvestris | reverse complement strand
CAGTTGGGATTCGTCACAGGACTTGTTTCGAGGGAAAAAATCAATTGTTGTTGAGAGGATTTTATTAAGAGCTACCAAAGGTAGCTTGATACTTAAGAATACTGTATTCATAATCCAGTTACAAGTCATGTATTAGAAGAGAGGGTTTACGCACAACACTTAAATTCGTTTGAGACCCGATTACCTATGGTGATTGGAGGGTCATACACCTTCGTAGCACCAAGTAGTGTATTTCGCTCATATTTTAGACACCATCTAAATTTGATATTTAACTAATTCCTATCAGTTTTAGAGTGTTATAATGTGCATTTTGATATTGTGATATAGGTTGATGAAATTGAAGGAAATAAGCAAAAGTAGGCAAATATGGAAAATGGGCTAAATTGTAAGAGATCCAAAGTTTGGGGACTAAAGTACAAATACTCAAAAGTTTCATCGAACCTCACAATGAAGATTTGAGAGTACTAGAAGTCAATTGGATAAAAAAATTCAAAGGGGTAAAATATAGTCAAAATATGATCACACATCAATTTTCAATTGAAAAAGTTATACTCTGGACTTTTAGTCTCATATTGAGACCCAATTTTGACATAGTAAACATTCGAATTGAAAAATGATATCTGAAACAAAGTTGTATCCTTTTGAGTTAGCTTTTTAATGCATCTTGAATCGCCTCAATTGAATATCGGTAGAAAAAGTTATAATAAAAATACTAAAAGATGTAAAGTGTTATTTTTCCGCCTGAAATGGGTGCTGCAGTCAACAGTGCGGCACCGCCGTGCGAGGATAAAAAGAATTTTGAATTTTTTGGATTCTTTTCTCGACTTAATACAACCTTAACTCTTCTAAGACTTCAAAATACTATAAATACAAATCTAAGTATCACAATTCAAGGGAAAATTCAACCAAACAATTCACAGGGGCAAGATTTAAGAAATCAAAGGGAGGCAAGAACGATATCAAAAAAAACAGATTGAAGATATAGCCCAAAAACTAGTTTTCTATTCGCTTCTCTATGTTGTTTACTTCAAATAATATAGATTTCATGTTTTTTATCATGAACTAATTTATTCCTTTAGGGTTTGATTAGCCAAAACTTGAGAGTATGATTAAAATTTATTTTAGTTATTTCCATGAAATTTTTCATTCCGTTT
>NC_036242.1:2053238-2123801 GCF_002742605.1 Olea europaea var. sylvestris | reverse complement strand
TCCTTTAGGGTTTGATTAGCCAAAACTTGAGAGTATGATTAAAATTTATTTTAGTTATTTCCATGAAATTTTTCATTCCGTTTATTTGTGTTGTGATTTTAATACTTTCGGTTAAAACTCTGTCGTATTACAACTCATTCTAAAATTATGCAGGAAGAGCCCATGGCATTGTTGTAGCTAAAAGGGTTGTGCTTAACTTTATGCGGAAAATGAGTGGAATAGCTACTGTAACTAAGGCGTGTTCATCTCTATAATTTTCTATTACTTTTAAAATATTTGATTCAAATTCATTACTTTATTAACTGATTCGTTCAACTATTGAATAATACTTTCTTGTAGTCTTCATGATAATGCACATTATTAATATTTCATATAAAAATCACTCATTTTTGTAACCATGTGTATGCCTTTTGTTTTGGAAGATTATTTCAGATCATCATATATCAATGCATTAGGGCCATGAGACACGATTAGAAATGGCAACATGTCGAGCCGAAACTCAAGGCTCGAGCAAAATCAAACGGGCTATTTTGGAGTCCAAGTCGAGCCGAGTAAAAACTCAGCCAAAAAAATAAGGCTCGAAAAGCTCGGCCTTAGTGAGCCAACTCAAGCCCGAACCAGACAGGCTCAAATTTTTTTATTTTTTTTTTAGTGACAAAATTACAAATCTAACATTTTTTTAAAAGAATTTAAAATTTGTATAATTTGTACGAGTTACAAATTAAATAAAAATTACAATTTATAAAATTGCTTAATTTATATGAATTACAAATTAAATAAAAGTTACAACTTACAACCCTCCTCCTTTTTTTGGGACTTGGAATCGGCTACATGACGTAGATGGAGTTAAAACTGTACACGAATAAAATATTTTATAGACAATTTTTCTTGAAATAAATAAATTTAAAAATTATATATTCTTTGAAACAAATTATTTTAAAAATTTACAACATTCTATGTTTGGATTTGTTGCAACTCTTCAGTCGTTACTGTCAACATATTCTTGAACACGTAATTCCGCACATTCCTAATCTTTCAAGCATATTAAAGTCTCAAATATATCTTCTATTAGTCTTGAACATTTGTTTGATAAAATTCAATAACCTAAACTAAATGTAGAATCCGATGCTATTGTAGATACTAGAGATGTTAGTAGATCACGTGCAATTTTTGATACGATTGGATATTGTCTTTCGTTACACCTCCATCAATTTAGAAGACTAAATTTCTATAATTCTTTTGATTGTAACACACTATGAATGTCTAGCACATATACCTAACCAACTGAGAGGAAATTTCAAAATTTGTACCAACGACATTCATATCTCTAAATATTGATAAACTAAAACTAAATGAGGGAACACTTGTATTGCTTTCCAAATAATTTCATAAATCATCTGAATTTGTTGAAATTTTTTTTGAAAAAGAACTTTAGGAAGTAGAACTACATTGACCTTTTTTCAGCATAATAATTATACATTTCACATAATATAAATTTTATATGCACGTGTGATAATTCTACATTCATGAAATTTGAAATCCCCTTTATAGTGGGTTTTGTGCTAGTCAAATTAAGTCGAGGCTCCATTACTGAAGTTAAAATAAATAAAGGGGGCAGCTCTTACCAATATTTACGAAATTTTAACTTTGTAAAGCAGACTACGTCAGAAAAAATGACAAATTTCTGTATTTATAAAATATTTGTGAAATATAGAAAAAATATTATAAAACAAGTGAAGGTGTAGAATAATAAACTCCGCTACATTCCTTTGTAGCATCTAAAAAATATTTTAAAATTTTTTTCATGTGAAATATAATAGATCATTCTCAATCTTCTAAATTATGTTTAGGTCCATATGTATGCCTACCATTATAATACAATGAAATCACTTTATCGTATTTTTCACACAAATGTAACATAAAATAAGTAGAGTTCCATCTATGTGTTATATCAGTGGCAAATGATTTCTCCTGTAAGCCATACTCTACACACAAACTATTAAATGTTTGCTTTCTTGTTGATGACACAGTAATAAAATTTATTGATTGTCTAATTTTATCTAAAGGAGAACTTATATTTTATAATCCAACTTATACAATCAAATTGATAATATGGCATGCAAAACGTTGATGAAAAAAACTTTCAAATGTAGGGTTAAGATCATTAATAAATCTTTCGATAACACATTTGTTCGCACTAGTATTATCAAAAGTAAAATTTCGAATTATATCTTGTATACCATATTCATATATGATATATTTTAAAATTATGTACATGTTAGTGACATTATAAGGATATTCTATACATCTGAGTACAATATTTCTTTTATGTAAAAGTAAAAAATGATCAATTTAATGAGCTGTAGCAGCAATATAATATTTTCTATTACCACCGGTCCATAAATTAAAGGTAAATGATATAATACTATTAAAAGTTTTTAGACTTTCAATAGCAACTTGTTTTCTTTTGTTATATAATTTTATAGTATCCGAACGAAGAGTATTTCTATAATAACAAAAATATTTGGGTTGGATATAAATCTACACAAGTCGGGTAAAATGTACTGAGTCTATCATCATAAGCGGCATTTCTGTTGCAGCCATGTATAAAGTCATTCTTTCATGAAATCTTTCTTGTGAATATACAAAGGTGGAAAGAGTAAAATAAGAACCGTCAAACACTAGTTCGATCTATTTCGGGTCGAGATCGACTGGTTTCATTTTGCAACTTCTTAATATGTCTATTCAAATGTGTTGTGCTCGAATCGGACCTCCAACTAAGTTCTTTACTACAGTAATTGCAACATGATTTCCAAATATCTACTCTATTTTGAACACCAATATTTTCACTTGTCATATGTTGCCAACAATCTAAGAATTCTTTTTTCAACTTTTTAATTTCGAGTACTTCTTCCTCTTTAATATCCTACAACTCAATTGGAACATTTTGATATGCATCGTAACCGAATGGAGAAATTGAACTACTCTTAAACTGATTAAACTCGTCGCTAGTAAAACTCATTTATAACTAGTATAATATAAAGTACTGAATATTAGAGTGAAAAGAAGTTGAATGTGAAAGTAAAGAAATTGAAGTTGAAACTTGAATCTATAATATTGCAAGTTAAAATCGATTAAAACAAATTGATTTGAAACTTAAAAGTTTGCCCCGTATTTATAATAAAAAAAATCCATTTTTTCTCTAAATTTGAAATTGAAAATTTCAATTTACAAGGTAGCCTCACAAATTGTCTTGTAAAATTACAACTATAGCTACCATAAAGCTGTCGTTACAGTAACGACAGCTTTTGTCATTTCCATTTTTAATTTTTTTTTTTTTAATATTTCGGCTTGGGTCATCACAGGCCATTTCATGGGCTAAAAATGCCCGTGACATGAGCCGCGCTTTTGGGGCGTCGGCCCGATCCTAAGCTCGCTTCATCCGAGCCATAGGCCGTTCGAGCCGGTCTGACATCCCTAGACACAATCCCAATTTAGGGACAATGAATCTATAGATGCTTGCTAAATATTTTGTTGATCAATTGAGATTCATGAAATTCCACTATAACAAGAACAATTGGTGGTGACTCATGCTCATTTAGATCTCTTATATATAATCGATTAATGGAGAATCATGACACCTTGATATTCATCTTGAATTATAAAGAATAATCTGCTAAATTACACAAAACGGTCCAAATCAGAAAGGAATTGAAGTTTCTATGGTGGTTAATTGTTATGCAATGATACATTCTCACATGTGGAGCTACGGGAGGAAGAACAAATGGAGCCACTATCAAAATTTGAAATAGAATTTTTAAGGTGAAACATATACAAATAGCGCAACCAAATTCATGATGATCTCTCTGTCTATCATTGCAATGCCAATATGGAAAAACTTCTAATTGAAAATTATTTCTAGACAATTAAAACAAAATAAAAATTGGTTGAATCTTCATACAGTCTTACTAATCTAATGAATATTCAACGCATACATCTCTTGTCAATATTTAACATTTAATATGTTAATATTACCTTAAAAATAACATAGTTCCTACATTATACGGGTATAATCTAGTTTCATCTCTAGATACTGATGTCACGAGCGTTTACCAAATACGATTTGTCTAAATGTACATTTGGTTAGATATGAGGTTGACACCCTGGTGTATCGACCTCCCTCACAGGAGGAAGGATCAAGATTTTATTTATTTATTGTGGATTGTCTTGTGAGGTGTACACCGGGTATGCAAGTAGAAAAACCCTACAAAATAAAACTGCACTTGAACCCAATTTCGGCCGAACAGAAGTCTTTTTAATTGGATAGTGACGCCAAATTTCATGCCTTACGGTGACACNAACTGCACTTGAACCCAATTTCGGCCGAACAGAAGTCTTTTTAATTGGATAGTGACGCCAAATTTCATGCCTTACGGTGACACTATCCCACCGTAACAACAAAACAGCCTTTGAGTTCTTGACTACCATTTTACTCTCGGAGATACCACCACCGTTTCTAAGCTCAGAAACACAAAAATTCTTCATTGAAATTCACACACAGTTCATGAATACATATAGATATATATACACACGCATGCATTCATGTGTTCGTGTATTAGATTGTACGAATTTTGTTTATAACCGTCTTTGAATAAAGAAATGGATAGAAATTGTGATTTTCTGTCACAGAATTGACCGGTGAAGGTCGTGTAGTTGAAACCAGAAAAGAAATTGATTATCAATATTTATTAGGTTGTTAAGCTCTCATTTTCTCTGTATTTTTGATCGGTGTATTTCATCTTCTGTTGTGGGGTTAGTTAAAAATTGTTAGACTCAATTTTAAGCAAAAACCCACCTATCATTTCTCTTGAAAGCAGAAATTTTTATTATTTTAGAGTTTACCAGATCACTTGAAAGAGAAAATTTTGTCTTGATCTTCAGAATGAGTCCGATGAAAAGTTGGAATTTTTCAAGGGTTTTGTTTCGAATGGTGTTCGGGTCATGGTTGATAATTTCAGTAGTGTTGCCAGTAAATGGGTTGAGGCCGTTAAGGCAGAGGCCTAAGTCATGGGGCGATGAGGTTAGTATTGGTTTTTGATAGTCATTTTGTGATCAATTATGGTTGAGTTTCTTTTGATTTTGTACTGCTTCCTTGTGGTGGAATTGTAATGAATGAGAATTGTTTGTGAATTCTGTATTTCCCACGATTACGTTCTGTAATTGGTATTCATCTGGTTGCAAGAAAGCTTTTCTCATTGTGTGTTTGAGTTGCACATTTGCGTGAAGCGTATGACTTGGTAAAAGTCTGTTCTTGCTTCATTTTTTGTGAAGTTCAATTTTATTTGCTGTGGTCTTGAAAGTAAAATGTTGAAGAATTAATGGCTTGAGTTGTGAGGTATTATCAATATCATTGCATCTAAAGGATAGTTTATTTTCATTTTTGTGTTCTTGAAAAAATTTGGTGTTATATGATTGGTTTTATTGACAGCTTGGACTCTAATTGGTTAAGCATATTATAGTGCTCGGAACTAGAGACCAAGTATTTTATGAAATCTTAAGGAAAAAGATTCATGTCAACATTCTGACTTTCGAGCTCTTTGAAGATCCTATAGACGCTGCACGTGTAGATACTGATGGCATTGTTGCTTAATATAAATTTGATAAGGGAAAAAACAGACATTTATGTTTATGGTTTAGAGGGTTTGATTTGCACATAATTTGTAGAAGGCAATTTGTTGATTGAATTGACTATTGTTGCTGTGAAATTCTTGCTGAATTTTGGATCTTTGCTGTCTTGTTTAGAAATAAATTCAAATGCAAGCATTTACATTTACAAGTTTTCTGCTATGTGCTATTCTGTAAGAGCGCTTACTCAAATTGTTGATATGCAACCATTATTTGAAATAATGTAGACATCATACATGTAAAGACATTTCATTTTTATGGCTCTGTTGAGATGTATTGCTCCCACCTCCACGTGCACCCCTCCTCTGGACCTCTCTTCTGTCCTAATTCTTCTTAATACCTTGATTTCTAACCCTTTGCCTCTTGCAGTGGCTTCTTGTAAGCAAGGATGAGCATGAGTTGGGCCCATTTTCTTCTTGGAATATAACAGGAACGTATAAAGGTTTGTTTCTGGCTGTAATACAGTGATTTTTGCCCATAATTTCAAGAATCATTCCTCTTTTCTCGTCTTTTCCTATTTATTTAGTTATTGATCAGGGCGTTCTTCTTTTTGCTGCATCAAATGGGTTTCCATGAGTTTTCTATAGCTGCTAATGTTTTTCGATTGAAATCAATTCTGCTTATATTGGGGGATTGCAAGCTGATGTATATGCCAAGGAATGGAAACAAATGTTCTGACAAGTTAGCAAGCTTGACGCTCTTGCAATGCTAACGGGTCAGTTAGAGCTACCCCTAGCTCCAGCATCTGGCTTAGGCTTATTACTGAACATTTGTTTCTTGGGTCTCCACTGTACCTGAAAATAGGAATGAGAATACCTTGCCATAACTTTAAATGCTAATGTATATCTTACTTTCTTGTTGATTGCTTGAGCACTGTGAGAACTTCTCATTTTGCAAACCTCTTGTGATGAGAAGAGAATTGTGTGCACTTGTGCATCTTCTGGTTGATTGCCTTGTATCTAAGCATACAGATATCCGAAAACTTGGAGGAACACATCTGTAATTTATGATTATCTTATGTTCCACAAGGTAGCTTAAAATAATTATAATTTTTTGGGAGTGCTACTTCAGAAATATTTTACCTGGTACACCCTCATTAACAATAAATAGATAAACCATTGAACACAGTGGCATGAATCTAACTTTGGTAGCTGTGGTTAATTGGGTCCAGGAACCATAACTCCTTTCCAAGGCAAGAATACCCATCTAATTGACCCTTGTTTCTTTTGAAGATGCACATGTAGCTTGAGATTTTCCCGAAACAGTACTTCCAAACTAAATTTTTATATTTGTTCTGTTGTTTTTGAAATTCCTTTTTATTTGCTACATGTACGGGAGAAAACATCCTACTGGATTAAAATACATTGATGGTCATGGTCTCATATAGTATAAACTTCTCTTATCCCCTATTCGCATTTTTCAAGAGAGGGCAAGGGATAGTAAAAGATATTGATCCAGAGAAGGAAGAATTCAGATTTTTTTAATGATTATTGGATTCAACATCACAACTGGGGGAAGTAGTATGGGATATACAGGGTAAGAGAAGGATGTTGCTGAATGGAGGGACAGCAAAAACAAAAATCACTCTATGTGTCTCGCGTCATCATGGAAAGGCATTTCGTGATGGGGTCCCAGAACTGGCAATATATGGAGGGAGATGGGTGTAAGATCAGCCTTTCGTCTCAATAGTATTTGTGTCAAATGTTATCATTAGATGTGAGTAAGTTCTATCAGGAAAGAAATCCTGTTAAATTCAGTACACCATATCAGATAAGATATAGTAATAGTTGCTTGTTGGTTAGGATCTTAATTTTATTAATGTGGATTGAGTGGAAGCAATTTTAAAGACAACTCACATCCTCAATGCTAGGGTTTTGTTTAAAAAGAAATGGATGTGTGATGTACATGCAATAGGAGTTAGTTGGGGGAAGGAAGTTTGGTGGTGGGTGAATGGGATGGGTGGCGATAGGTTAGGCAAGAGGGACACGTGTGTTCATATGATGGCTAGGGCTTTAGAAAACTCAATTTGAGACTGTAAATCATTTTCATGCGTTAACAATATACAAGGGAGATCTCAATAAGAATAAAGGTAGCAAGAGTGGTGGTTTTATTAAAACTCTGTAGGAGCATAAAGGATTGGTTTGTGACTCAAGATATTTTGAAAGTTACTGTAGTTTTTGGCAATTGCTGTTTTTTCTTGGTTTAGTTTTCCTTGGAGCTATAGACGGTTTCTTCTGGAGTAATGGTAGGATAGCTTTTAAGTAAATATTTATGCATCGAAAGAATAAAAATACATGATATCAGGTGATTAAACATTTATGTATCAAACTAAAAAACTACATGATACAAGCTGAGCAAATCATTACTTTAAATAAAAAAAGAAGGTACACTTGTTTAAATAATTGCCAAATTCTTGAGGTCTTTCTTGGCATAATCAAATTTTTGATGGTCTTATAGCAGTGCATGGGTGTCAAAAAATTAATAGTTTCCACCTTTGGTAATCCTTTATTTTCTGATAACTCAATCCACAAATGGTGCCCATTGTCTAAGATAAATAAAGACTTGTATAAATTTAATAGCTAAATCAAAATCGCAACTCCATAAGCAGCTGCTACTATTAATGAATTTTTCTTTCTCAGAATGACAGAATGAAGTATTAGTAAATTGACTAGTTGCATTAATCTCACGGATTCTGTCTTTCTGTTTTTGTATGAATAGATATCAGAACGAATTACTGGCAGTTAAGATATTGCTTGACGTCATGGAATGCCCTAGAATTTATTTTGATAATTTGGAAGTGGGGACTGCACTTTTTCAGAATACTTGTTCTATTTTATTTTTTATTTATTTATTTATTTATTTTTTTTTTTGCATCAAGAAAGTGTGCACTAATTTCCAATGCTTTAGAGGTCGACCCAGAAAAGGAAAAGGGTTCAAATAAAGGGTGGAAAATAATAAAAGAAAATTTCAAGGTGAACAGGTCAGTTCGTGGCTTGTTTTGATGGTTTCCAACTTTTGATTTTTTATTTTTTAAACCTAAAATCGGATAGGTTCAATGGTTCCCAGTTTTTCCAGTCGACCCCTTCAATCTGGTCCTGCTTTGACAACATTGTTTATTTCAATATTCCGAACTTGTGTAACTTGAAATTTTGGAAGTATAGTATGGATTGGTTTGCTACTGTTTTTTGGGATTTTTATATCTTTTTTTTATGGAATTTTCGAGGTACAGGAGATTGGAGGTTTCTAAATTCTGCAAATAGCTCTTCCAAGTTTCCTGATTTTAAGAAATCGAAGGGCAACTCTGTATTAGAATTGATGAGTACACCAACAAAAATAACTGGTGTACATTATGTTCAGGTAATATGATAATTTTTCTTTATATTCTTGGTGATGGTGCTGACACTAAAATGGCCATTTTTGTAACTCTCTTGTTGCATGATTCTTAATTGCGAGAGTTTTGATGAAGTGGAGAAAGCAAACACAATCATTCCTCCCTTCCTAGCAGATTTCAATTACTATTATTTTCCAGGCTTTTTTTATTGTTTTAGTATTCTTTGATTTTCTTTCTGGAGACATTCAAGAATATACCAAGATGTAATTTTTATTCTTTGTTCTCTTGGTAGGTGCATACTATATTGTTCTTTGTGGAGCTTGACATTTTTATGTCTTGTTTCACTCTTGCCCTCTGACAATGCAAAAACATAAACTCACAAAATCATCCTGTAGTACATAAATGGGAAGAAAGAAAATTCTGCAGCATTGTATAGTAGTTAGTGATAAAGTGGAGATTAGCAAAGTCATCAACTGATAATTGTTATTCAAAACTGGAATATCTGCACGATAGTGATTGTTTCATTCATCCATTTCACATTCAAGAAAAATGAAAGAGTGGCTTTCATTTTTTTCCGCTGATTTTTCTCTCTGTTTATGAATCCAAACTACTTCTATCAAGAGAAAAGTAAGTATTCAAAATATCTACAAGCAAAGCATCTATCTGAATATGAAAATTGTTCATTCAGTCATCCATACAAGTAGAATTGGTCGTAATAATAAAAATATGCTACCACTAAGACTCAATAAGGACTATCTGCTCTGCATCTAATGCAAATACTGAGGCTTTTCTTGTAGAGAATTGTTAGCAGAATGCATTGATGCATTAATCTTTTGACTTGAGTATAGAATGCAACTCTGCTTATGTTGACCATCTATCTTTGAACCATTAGTAACGGAAGCTAGGAGCCAAAGATGAATCATAGGAGAATTGAGGAGTATGTTGGAAGGAATTAGAGTATGCTTGTGTAAGAGTATAAGAAGTAAAATTGACTTTTAAATGACTTTTTTTTGAGAAATTTTAAGTAACCTTTTGTTTCTATAAATGTTTGGATAAATTACTTTTTCTCTTATTCAAGTAAAAAAAGATACTTATTTTGACTTACCATATTGTCCAAAATACTAATATGTTTTTGACTTCCGTCTGTAAAAAATTATTTGTTTTACAACTTATTGACTTATAAGTGAACTTTTTAAGCTTAAACAAGCTCTCATATATGGTATCAATACAAAACTTAGTATATTGGTGAATTAATTGTAAATGCGTGTTTATGTAGTAAATGAATGGTAGAGGTGTGACTTTTGGAAGCTTGAGAAGGTTGATTTATTTCAATGGTCTTTAATATTATGGAATTCATTGAAAAACAGAAAAAATGTGATGATGTTAAATACCAAATAATCTATCACAACTGAACAAACATTCCCATCTGCACACACGCTTTCATCTGCATCATCCATGTTGATACTTGATAACCGCCTGTTTTATGCTGGATGGGGACCCTTGTTCAGTTCCAAGAGTATGGATGCTAATATGCTATTAATAGATAGTTGGAACCATCATAACTTACATCTTGTAATCATACTGGTAAATGAAATTTACTGCTACTTTCTGCATTTCTTCTCTTTTGCTTCATTGACATCCCAATATCATGCAACAGACTTTGATCCGTTTGCAGTACTTTACACCATCAGCAAGTCTGTTATTTGTTTAATGTAAGAATGTATTGATGATGTGTTCATTTGAGACAGTCAAATCATTATAAATATCAACTTAAATTTGTTGTTTGAACATGTCATCTTTCTTCACTTGCTTTCTTAATATTATTGTCACTTTACCACAGGGGGTAATAATTTTCCATGGCGTGTTTGACGATGAACATGATGTTGCCCGTGCTAAAATTAGGGTAGAGGGTGTATACATTTGGCCTTTCAGACAACTTCGGATGGTTGGTAACAGGTGTATAATTTAGTTTTCATTCTTGTTCTACTTAATAGAGTAATATGCATACTAGCATTTTAAATGGTCATTTGGAGCATGATGTGCAAAATGATATGTGGCTAGGATTAGACTTACTTGAATTCAACATCATCTTTAGGAATATTTCAGATAAAGCACTTCAAATTTATCTAAAAGGATGTATATGGCACTTGATTTTATATAGTCTTCTCATGCATTGACCATACATGTCATAAATAAATTGAGTACAAAATGTACAAAACATATTAGTTTTACATGATGGACTTGCTCTAGATCTTTCTTTATATTAACATGTGCAGCAATAATTTTGTTACTATATTTCAGACTTCTTAACTTTCTGCGTAATACAAAAGATTGCAAAATACTTTTTGGGCGAGGAAGTGTGATAGAAAATGATAGTTTGTGGGGTCAGTAACTTTCAATGTCTAAACATACTGCTTGTGAACCAAAACATTCTTTTTGGTCCTTGATAATGGTTTCTTCTCTCTTCATCCTCTTTGGCCTTTGTATGGTGAAGGACAGGAAGATCCTTAATCTCAGTTTTGGGTTATTATGGACCTATTCTTGAAATGTAACCTTTCACCTTTATTTGATCAATTCTGTATAATCTAAACTTGCTTCTTCTTTTTTTTGGTTCTCTCTTAATCACATTTATGTAATTTTATTTCGGCGTTTTTGTCTTGCTAACAAGCAACATGATTCTATATTCAGATCAAATATCAGACTAGAATTTTACATTATGCTGGAATATGGGACTTTACATTTATGTAATAACTTGGCATCATATTTTTTGCGAAAATTTTGATATAGAATTTTTTTTTTTTTTAATAAGTAATCGAGTAATTTTATTAATCAATGGATAATACATATGAGTTGTATTATCAATTTAAACGAGAAAGAAACGACATAAAATTCGACAGCCCTTCTACGTGATTAGTAGTCGCAACATTAAATCAAGTATACAAAGTCATATAAAACAATTCTTTAATTTGCTCTGTTGTTCTTGTTTGGTCTTCGAAGCAACAACTGTTCCTTTCTCTCCATACACACCATGCAATGCATCCCGAAATAAGATTTCACGCAAGCCTACTATGCTTATCTTGAAATTTTCTCCTCCATACCCGCGACACGTCTTCTATGTGCCTAGGCAACACCCACTCCAAATGTTGGGAAGCTAGAATATCGTTCCACAACCACCGAACACCATCACAATGGATGAACAAATCGTCTATCGTTTTTCCATCTCTGTTGCACATATAACACCATTCGGTAACATAAAAACCATTTCTTCGAAGATTATCCATCGTTAACGCCTGTCTCCTCACAACCGTCCATAATAAGAAAGCCACCGGTGGAGGTAGTTTACATTGCCACACCATCTTCTAGGGAAATGAACTCTCCGTCGGTCCTAATATGGATATAAAATAAGTGCGAACTGAAAAAATACCATCCCGTGCCAACTTCCACTTGCTCCGATCACCCTAACTTACCTGAATATGCGCCTTGTGCAAGGAGGTTAAAAACAGTGCATAATCATCCAATTCTCAATCCTGTAAACCCCTCTCAAAGGTAATATTCCAACTGTAACTTCCATTATGTATGACTAGTACATCATTCACTATAGCAGAAGGCTCTAAAGCAATACGATGCAAAGAAGGAAACAATCATCCCAAAATCTGATACCATTGCCATTCCCCACCACATAAGTTAATTTCTCTCGAAAGTCATTCCATCATTATCGAATATACTTTCGCAAACTCACCCTATAAGATTCATGACCCTCGATCGAGCACCAACCCCCTCTGTAACGCCCCGACCCCTTGTAGACCGGAACGCTAACTAATCGGTGGTTTAGTCATAGGAGAATATGTTTTAGCGGAAGCTTAATTTTTACAATAATAATTTTAACAACAACCTTTCGAATACTTTAAATAAAACACTGAATAAAAAAAATAACGGAACGTAATTTATTTGAAGAAAACACAACTTGTTCTCGCGTTCAGCGTTATTCAAATACTTTAAAGAATTAACATTGAAAACGTTCACAAAAATAAATCTAAATAACTTGTTCACCGGGTTTTCCATGGGCTCGTTGCACCACTCTCCATATTTTCCATCATCCAGGCCTAAGGTAGAATCATATCAATCTGTAGAGAAAGGGTTAAACTCGTGAGTTAAAAAAACTCAATAGATATCATTGGTGTATTCGTGATCAAGCTATACATTTCAAAGCTATAACTTCAGAAACCTTTTCATAGTAGGATTTTCGGTAGAATCCCAAACACGTAGAGTCATGACTTAACACGACGCCTCGACCGAAAGTACATGCCGTACCCGGAAGTACCATTAGACATGGAGGTGTATGCTGTACCGAAAGTACCATTAGACATACAAACATTAACATAAATCTTCATTTGCTATAAACTTATAACTTAACACGAATTAACACTTTGTACATCTACCTACATTGATTGATGCTTTGAACTTTGTTGAAAAATGCACTCATTTGATATTTCAAAAAAAACACTCTGTTGAGAATTGATGCTTGAAAAACACTTTTTGAAAGCACCAAAACTTCTAGGAAAAACTAATTTTCCTCCCTCTCTTTTTTTCTTTTTTCTAAACTTGAAAACTCTCTTTTATGCTTAAAAGCTTTTGTCTTGGTGTGAAAAATGTGCATGCATTGGGGCCTATTTATAGGTGAAAATCTCACAACTTAAGGGCAAGTGAAGAGCTTAATACTTATTAATACGAGTGCCATTTATGTGGGAGTTACAGGTTTAAAAAGGTGCTAGAAAATCGTGTAGGAATTTGACTTTTCATATTTCGTGTACTTCGGTTGATACTGTACAGCCTTTAGTATTTCTATCATAACTTCTTCTCCCAATATCCGATTGAGGTAATTCAAAGTGCGTTGGAAAGCTAACTCAAAGAGCTACAACTTTTCTTTAGATATCATTTTCCAAATTGAATGTTTTCTATGTCGTAAATGGGTCTCAAATGAGACTAAAAATCTGAAGTATACTTTTAGCCATCCAATATTCATGTCTTAGTGCCACTAAGGTATTTAAAATTATTTAGGGTTCTACACCCTCCATCACATCATACTTCGCTCCTATGATTTATTTCCAAAAACTCTCACTCTCCACTCCAAATCATTACAACCGCTTGCCCAATAAAGCCTTATTAAATAGTACAAGGCTCCTCAATCCAAAGCCCCCATCCTTACAGTAAAACAAACCATACCCGAATTAATCAAATGAAATTTCCTCTCTTCCCTTAGCCCTGCCCAATGAAATTCCCTTTGAATCCTTTCTAATCTGTTTGTCATTGTAACAGGAATAGGAAACAGTGACAAGAAATAAGTTGAGAGATTAGACAAAGTAGATTTAATGAGAGTAAGGTAGCCTCCTTTCAAAAGGTACATACACTTCCACCCTACCAACCTCTTCTTCACATTTTCGACGATTCCATTCCAAATATGTTTACTTTTAAACCTTGCCTCTAAAGAGAGCCCAAGATATGACATGAGGAACTGCACAACCTTACAACCTAATATATCAGTCAACTCATCTACGTTAGCAACCTCTCCCACTGGAATGGCCTCAGATTTCCTAAATTAATCTTCAATCTTGACATCGCTTCAAAGAATAGAAGTAGCCGACGCAAGTTCTTGAATTGCTCATTATCAGCATCACAAAGAATCAGTGTATCATCTGCAAATAGTAAAATGGGAAACCTGTATGTGTCCAACCGTAAAGCCCCTAATCAATTCTTCTCCAACAGCTTTCTCAAGCATCCTACTAATTGCCTCCATAACAATCACAAACAGTAACGGAGACAAGGAATTCCCTTGCCTCAAACCTCTACTGCTCCGAAAATAACCCATCGGGTTGCCGTTAACCAAAATTGAGAATGAAACGGTAAAGACACAAAATTGAATTCACTTACACCACTTTTCCCAAAGCCACATCGCCTGAGCATGTACAAAAGGAACCCCTAGTTCACGTGATGATAAGCCTTTTGAATATCGAGTTTACATAACATTCCTGGCATCCTCAAATGCAATCTAGAGTCAACTCATTCATTCGCTATAAGCACTAAATCCAAAATCTTCCTTTCACAAAAGCATTCTGACTCTTAGTCACCACTTTTCCTAGCACCTCCTTCAATTCATTCGCTAGGACCTTCGCGATAATCTTGTACACTCCACTAACTAAGCTAATAGGGTGAAAATCCTTAATGTCAACTGCTCCTGGTTTCTTTGGAATCAACACAATAAATGTAGTATTAGAACTTCTTAAGAACCTGCCGTACTCAAAAAAATAAGTAAGAAAATCTATAATATCCGATCCCACCACCTCCCAACAAGCCTTATAAAATGCGAACAATAAGCCGTCTGGTCGTGGAGCCTTATCATCATTCATACTGGAAACCACATCCTTGATTTCATCTTCTGCAAATGGTCTCTCTAACCAACTAGCATCCTTTTTCGTGATAGTAGAAAAGTCCAATCCATCCACCTTTGGTCTCCAGTCAAACTGTTCCCGATAGAGATTTTGATAGAATCTCACCATCTGATTCCCAATATCCTGTGAATCCTCATAAGTAATCTCATCAATATCTAACAAGGTGATAGAGTTGTTGCGCTTGTTAGAATTAGCGACTCTATGGAAAAATTTGGTGCTTTTGTCCTCCTCTTTCAACCATGTAACCCTAGATTTTTTGTGCTAAGCAATATCTTCCATCTTCACCAGTCTCTCCAACTCTCCCATTAACACTCCACGTCTCTCTCTCCNCCTAGATTTTTTGTGCTAAGCAATATCTTCCATCTTCACCAGTCTCTCCAACTCTCCCATTAACACTCCACGTCTCTCTCTCCCCTTCCCATCTAATCCTCGACCCTCCTCTCGCTTATCTAGTTCTAGAATACATTGATTTTTTCGTTAATTAACATCTCCCACAATCTTCTCATTCCACCTCTTTAGATCCCTCCTCAAGGCGTTTAATTTCTGATCCCTAAATTCATAAGATTCCCACTAACCTTTACTCGCTTCCTAAAGCTATCTACTTTAAGTCACATCTTCTCAAATGTAAAAGGCCTTCTTCCGCTACACCTCGCATTCCCCGATAACAAAATAGAGAAATGATCATAATACACCCTCTCCAATCTCCTCTGAGTGACCTCTGGATATTTGGTCTCCCACTCCCAACTCATCAGAAATCGATCCATTTGAGATAAAACAGGTTGATCCCGATTAGATGACTAAGTAAAGTCTCCTCCAATTAAAGGCATGTCTACCAACGTATTATCCCTTATAAAATTTGAGAAATCCTCCATTGTCTTTGTTAATCTCCCACCACTAGACCTCTCAGTAGGAAATCGAACCACATTGAAATCTCCTCTAATATACGTTGGAAGGTCCCACCAAACAATCATACTAGCCAACTCATACCACAATCCACGTCTACTCTCATCGGCATTAGGCTCGTAAACTCCTATAAACATCCAACGGAAACTATCCCCAATATTTCTGAACAAAAGAGAGAAAATAGCTTTTTACTGACCTCCTCCATATTAAAAACCCCAGTATACCACATGATTAATAAACCTCCTAAAGCCCCCGATGACCCAACACATTGATACCCGACATGCTGTAACCCCCCATAGACTGTGCACAATAGCCCTTGAAACAACGTCCAATTTTGTTTCTTGAAAGCATATAAGGTCATCTCCAACCTCTTAACAAATTTCGAATACCTAACTTTTTTCCAGCTTCGTGGAGCCTCCTCACGTTCAAACTAATTATTTTTTGGATCATCTTAACACTCCGCCATCCCTCCCCGTCGGTCCTCTCCTTGAATTGCCACCCTTAACGTAATAATTGACTGAGCATTCGAGCCGTTTGTGTTCACGGTCACCTTTTCTTCTTGTCTTCCCACCTAGTGTATCCATCCCCTGTCCAACCTCTTAACAGATTTCGAATACCTAACTTTTTTCCAGCTTCGTGGAGCCTCCTCACGTTCAAACTAATTATTTTTTGGATCATCTTAACACTCCGCCATCCCTCCCCGTCGGTCCTCTCCTTGAATTGCCACCCTTAATGTAATAATTGACTGAGCATTCGAGCCGTTTGTGTTCACGGTCACCTTTTCTTCTTGTCTTCCCACCTAGTGTATCCATCCCCTGTCCCCTACTAGCCTCCAATTCCTTAAATAATTGCATTAGCCTAGTTTCACATCCATCATAGGAGACACCTACCATCTTGCTGAAATCCAGAATTTTTTGAATAATCCATTTAGACAGGGAGGTCTAATGTCAAGTGCACTAACTTCCACTATCTCCTCGGCATGGAGAGGGTTAGACTGTTGTCCCTCCTCATCCTCCACCAGTACTACATCGCTATCCATATCTTCCTTTTCAGCACTATCAACCCATACCAACAAAGTTTTATCATTCCCCAAGTCCCTCTCTTTCATAGACTTGGAAAATTTCCTACAGTAAGTGTTCACAACCATAGTTGCTGATCTTGTTGCCCCTTGTTGTTCCTCAACTCCCATAGCTGGACTTTCTGCTAATAAAACTTCGTTCTCTTGCTCCCTCATTGACCCTAATCCCTTTATTGGCCTCTTATTCAATGCATCGTTGTTCATGGGACCCTTATCTTTTGTTGCATCCAGATCCGCTGACCCCAGAGTTATTTTATTCAACTCCCCTTCCTCAACCCAATGTTCCACCTCCACCGCTCTAGTCCGTCTCAGAGATTCGCCACTTGGCTCAACCAGCAGCTCTTTATTGTCGGTCCAGTTCGATGTCAACTCCTTAGGATCCAAGTTTACAACTTTTTTACCATTTGACGGGCACTCATCCATGTCCACCCACACTTGTGACAGTAGATCTTCCTGGAGCCCACTCCATACTCGCTATCCATCAACCTAATTAATTCCATGAGTTCTCCTTTTAGTGCCAAGATGCGAGCCCTTATATTAGCTCTATACAAGGGACTAACAATTATGCCTTCTGAAGTTTTTTCCTTGGACACATGCACCTCTATACGTACGATCCATAAATGTGTCAACATTATAATATGAGTTTCTAATATGGTAAAGATATTTGCTTTTACTGATTAAATGATGGAAATTTAACTTTGTAATGAAATCTATTTTCCATCAGTCTGAAATCTTGTCTCCGCAACTTGGGGAAAGAGGGAAGATAGATATTCCTTCAAGTTTGCCTCCACTAAGAGGAAATGTAGATTTAATTTCTCTTCATTTTGTATGGCTTTGTTTCTTTCTTTTGTTCTTTTGATGATAGATCCATCTCTATAGATGCTATTCTGGAGCATCATCATCTGATGTATATATACCCTATTTTTGCAGTGGAAAAGAGAGTGAGTTTGGGCAGGAAGATGATTACATATTATCCAATCCATATCACTTGGTAATTGCTTTTACTTTGTGATATTATATTGCCTTTTACAAGTTTATGATGATAGCCTGATTATTTTGTGCGCTATTGGCAGTAACATCTTTTGATTTTTTTTTTATGCAATACACACATGATGCTTGATGATGATCATGGAGATTTGACATCTAATTCATCTCTGTTTTTTTTCTCGTTCAAGTGGTACTGAGTTTCACTAAGATTATCTACTGGCATATGTCATTATGCATTTAAATCCATGTATGATTTTATATCCCATGTTGTACTACTTTGAGAACTATTGGATTTGTGAGAAATTCAACCTTTTTAAGTGGCCCTGCCTATTTTGTGGGTTTTACTACCTTTTGATTGGTTATGAGTGTTACTAGTATTGAATTTTTCTAATTGAATTTGATTAACTTATTTCGATCTGAGTACCCTCACAAAATGTTCGGCAAGTTCTCTTACACATTATGATGTTAATGTTTATCCGAAACGATAGGAAACTTGAGCTTTTGATGATCTCTTCTGCATCATAATTTATTCCAACCATTATTAGCAAGCTAATATCCAATTTTCTCGTTTGGAAATGCTTCTGGCATTTTAAAATTCCTGTATTTGGCATGATTAAATGTCTCATAAAGTGGCTTCATTTCAATGGTCAAGTAAGCTATTTTTATCTTTCCAATTATCATTATGTTCACACAAAAGACAACTTTGAAATCAGAGCAGTTATCATTCCACAAGAAGTTTGAAATAGCGTTTTAAAATAAGGGAAAATAGGCGAACATATAATTCAAATGTCAATGCAACAGCACTATGTATGAGAGATAACTTTTTCAAAATCAAGCTAGAGGAATAATGAAGCCATTAAAAATTTAGGTTATGAAAATTATGGACTTGAAATAAATTAATTGTCTGGAGTAGGTAGATGTAAAAAATACAGATGATGAACGCTGATCTGACTTTGTTATCTATGTCCAAAACTTATACAATGGGAAAAAAGATTGTATTTTAGGGTGTATAATTCTAGTTCTGAGTATGTATCTCATAACATGATTTTAAGCGTGTTGTACCAAGTTTATACTAGGTTAAATTGTATCTACAAGTTATGTCTCTCTTAAATGGACATTTAAGACACTGGTCAACAGGTGAGTAACTAGAGATTTTGGAGTTCACTCTAATGTGCCTAATATTTTCTTTTTTCTTTTTTTTTCTTGTAGCTTGGAGTTTTCTCCTCCCAGGTGTTTCAAGAGTCTCCTCAAGAGAAGATCTGGAAGAGTAAACACTGTAATTTTGTGTTTTAATGATTTGAAATTTTTTAGACTCCTGTTTGAAGTTGCTAAAAATTATTCCATTGCAGCTCCCATTTATGAAATGGAGAAACATTGCAATATTGAAATTGCTGCACAAATCTCTCGTGTCTCCTCCATGCAAAATGGTAAGCATATGAAATACTCCCTTGCTGCTGTTTTTATCCTCAATAGAGGAGTTAGCATGTCTTAAAAATCCATCTTTCCCTGCTTCTTACTGTTTTGTCTATCGTCATGAATACTTGTTGGCTTGATCTGCTGGTAAGTTAATGATGTTTATATCTTGGAGGTGTAGCATTGTCTTCTAAGGCTGTTACTTTTCTCACAACTACTAAAGCAAATGGGGTCCTTTTGAGGGATATGTATCATCTTTGTGCTTGTACAGACTTTGATATCTGCCAAAACCAAATAAACTAGTAGTGACAAAAGTTTGGTTGCCTTGCAACTCTTCTATATTTTGCAAAAAGATGTTTGTTTTACGTGAATTGTGCTTTTCATCTAAGCCTTCCTGAGCCTATATACAGGTCCTCTCAAACTTGTGCTTGATTCAGTTTACTAGGGCTCAATATCAGCTTAGGTCTCACTGTCTCAAGCTCATCTTGAGCGAAAAAGTACAATTCCCAGGTTGGCTTGTCAAGCTAAACTATGTCCTGCCTTTAAATTATTTTTGCTCATTTAGATGAATGTTTCTTGTAGAAGCCGGTATAAATACACTTGACAATTCGGAAGTCAGGAAAGTTCTTGGATCTACATCTAATTGTTCCTACAACTCTTCCTCCTGTGGAAGTGTTTAAAATGAATGAAACAATGGCAATATTGAAGATGTACAAAGATACTGTTGCACATATTCATGCATCTTTGGATCTCCTCAAATTTAATCTTTGGGAATAAATATAGGAACCTAAGGAGTTTGTGGATTGGATAAAACTTTCTGATTGTTTCATGTTATCCTTCCTTTGCTCTTTTTGCCTTCGGAAATTTTATGATAGTTTGATTTATAGAGCGTTGATCAGGAAACGAGGTACTAAAAATCTTGGTGAAAGATCTAACTTCCTTCCTAATGTGAATGTTTGACTCATCAAACCCCAAGAAGTATGTAGTTTCTTATCATGCTCGAAAGAGCACCATTTTGCCTGGTCAATACTTATGGCCTCTCTCTCTCTCTCTCTCTCTCTCTCTCTATGTGTGTGTGTGTACATTGTTTCATGATTGCCCTAATCAGCTTTCTAAAATCCTATCATATTGACATTTGAATTATGAAATCATATTAAGTTCATGTTATCTGATACGTTAAGTTACTCTCCAGATGATCCGTGGAAAAACTATGTATTGCATTCTAATATGCCCTTCCAAAACTTTTTATATACAGTTCCATGATGTTTTGTAATGTTATTGCATTAATCTGCATTTAAATCATCTACTACAAATATATTAATTTATGTTGTGTCGTACTTTTTCTAGATGGAGATCATGATCGGTATCATCTAGAAGGATTAATGGAAACCCCTTCAGTGGATGATGATGGAGATTGCTTCTCCCCGATGCTTTTAAATGCAACTTCGGTCAATGTTGAGGTTTATTACAATAAAGCAGTAAACTACACGTTGATGGTCACCTTTGTATCCTTTAAGTCTTCTTATAATTAAAGTACTTCATATTGTTCTCTAAAATGAAAAAGGAAACCTTCATATTGCTATCAACCCTTTTTGGTTGGATTCTTTGACCTTTTTATGCAATAGATCTCTTTTCTCCAAGTTCTTTTGCTGATCCGGCAAATGGAACACAGTAACACTCATTCTGTAAGATTTTTTTCATAGTTGTGAACATTCTCATTGCACATGTTACTTACAAATGTTAATTGATACCTTTCCTTTGTTCTTTTAAGTGTCATATCGACCACTTATTTCAAAATTTTCCCCAGGGAGCCGCCAAAGTCTCTATTCTGATGATTGGGCACCAGGCTATCATGGATGCATATATTTGTCTTCTGCATCTTACAGCAGGGATTTTAGTTGGTATGTTTTGGAGTCGTTATATTTGTGTATACAATTCTAATTTGCTTTTAAGTTATTGTTTATATTATTGGACAAGTCTCAGTTTTATTCCATTGGTTTAATAAGTGAACATAACAATTGTATCAAAGTCGTCTCCATGTTTAGGAGTTTTAGTTTCCGTACAAAGTAGGTTTCCCATTAGATTCTCTCTATCTTGATAGTGTTGTGCATCTATGTCCTCTTTATGATAATTTGACCTTGGTACTTTTTCTTTTATCAGCACGTGCATGCATTTAGACATTGCAGCTAACATGATTAAATTTTATATTCGGAGTATATAATTTAGATATGATGGACTTCTTGGTCCACAATGTAATCCACCCCCACCATGATTTAGAAAATTTCTACTTTCTATGGTCCTGTTATTGTCATTGTGTTGTTTAGAGGTACGTGATATAGAATTGAGAGTTTTTTATGGTGGTCCCATTTTACCCTCTTACCTACTTTTAATGGTTAAGTTCAACATTCCTTATGCCATACATAGCATGTAATCAAACTGAATATTCGATTTGAGACAAGTACTTAAATTGGCCTAAAGTAAGAGGAAATACTTTTTGTAAGACATGTCATGATGGGACTAACTCCCAAATTTTGAATATTCTTTAAATTTGTATTTTCTTGGTTATTGAATATATTGTGTCATCCACTGTGTTACAGCCGTTAGTAGCCGTGCATCTGCATAATATGCATTGCAAGTTACATGTCAGGTTTGGCATATCTTTAATGCAAAGAGTTATACCAATTTAAAATGGTTGGAAAGTAGTCAGATGTACAGTAAGCATGTAAAGAGAAAAGGACAAAATAAATAGACAGGTGACTGAAATTAAAAAAACGGAATCTTGCAGCAGCTTGCGTGTGTACGTCTTCTGCCAGTGTTTTTTCTTTTTTTAATCCCTTTTTGACTTTGTGTGTAAAATCGTATATCCTTCATTGTCTCAATATCTGTTTTAGAACATAGAATTCATTAGTAATTAAAAGAATGGTAGCAGATAAAAATATTTTTTTCCTTAATGGGGTGGTGTAATTCTATGATAAATGCAGTTGGGTGCTGCGAGTCATTGTCGGTGGCATTTTTCAAGAAGTGAAAGATTTATACTTTGTTTGTTTCCCATTTTTTTCAAAATACATTTTTCTCTCTTCTTTTCAACCACACATTCTTCATGAAAATAATATTGCAAGTAAATAAAAAAAAATTTCTTATTTTTCAACCATACATTTCCCATCAATCTACTATTCTAAAATACATTTTTTTCATAAAAATTGGGCCCAAACACCCTCTTTCTTCATATGGACTTGATTACATGTAATCCATGTTGAGACTTATTCATAACTTGAGTCACAATTGTCTTTATTTCAACTAAATGCTGGTTATTTTATCTTATATGTTTCACAATTAAATTATTAGTTGCATGGATTTAAAATAAGTGTGTATGGTAATTTCAGAAGTAGAAAATTGTAAGGATAAATTTGATATCATGTTACTTTCAAGTGTCAAATGGAATCTAGTTATTTATCTTGCAGCTGAGTCCGACCTTTACATAGATTTACTTGTTAAATACTCCTCCTGCTGGTACTGTTAGCATCACTTTACTCTTCTCTTCTCATAATAGTAAGCAGTAGTTGTGGGTTACCTCACAGACACTACTCAAACAATGCTATTATTTTGTTTCCCATTTGATACCCATAAATAGCTTTCTTTTGTTTATTTTGCTATTCTTCTCATTGTTAGTTATCCATTCACCAGTATGAAGTAAAAGCTCGTGATTACTTGCTTACAGAGTCCCTATTTAATGCTTTTGCAACTGCGGCATTTTTCAAGTTTGTGGTCTTCTCAATATTTGAAATGAGATACCTACTCGCTATATGGAAGGCGAACAGGCCTATGAATAATGGGGAGAATTGGGAAGCAATGAGGCGTGAACTTTCAGCTCTTTATAGCCGTTTCTGTAAGTATTTCTCCTGTTATCCAATGATTTAGAAGTGTCCTTGTTTACTTACAGCAGAAAAACACTCCAACCCATATTTCATTCAGTTGATTGCATGTAATTGTGGCCTTTATGAATTAATTATGAAGCCACGGTAACTGAGTTTTTAATTAAGTAATTAGGATTAGCATGGCGTGGTAATAATTAATTAGACTAGAACATATGTATGTCGCAATCTCACTGAAAAGAAAAGATAAATGCCATGGCATTTTGTGTAACACGATGAAGAAGGAAAGATGCTATCATTTCGAAGTACCCTTTTAATCCTCAGTAATTCTTCTATTGTCAAAACAGATATGGCTTGTTTCCCAAAAGTTGACCCTTTTTAGAAGGTAGACTGAAGGTAGCCATAAAAGTCCAGTCTCATAAGAGCACCACTGTACAATGAAACTAACAAGGTGTAGTTGCTCTGAATGATTGATCTATTAATAGATTCATTCACGCACAAAAGTACCCGGGAATAGGTACATGGTAGGCTTAAAAAGGGGGGTGGTAGTGGGAGGGAGGGATTGCAGGCAGTTCTATTGAGTTATGTTTATGATAATTGAAATGAAATCTTCTCTTTTTTGCTTAATTTTAACATTTGAGAGAAATATATCAAATAATAATAAATATTATCACATGATCTAATACTAATCTTCCACAAACCTGTCGAATTTGCTTTATTATAGTCTGGTTTTGGATCATAATTATTGATGATCTCTGAACTTTTCTGAATGACTGGTATACTAATATATTGATTATTTTGCAGATGGGATCCTTTTGGGGGGCATTTTGGTCACGTATGAGTTTCTTAAATATTTCCGCTTCATTCTTCTTCTTCTGCACTCATTCTGGATACCGCAAATAATCATCAATTTAGTTCGTGATTCAAGGAAACCATTGCATCCTCATTACATTTTAGGAATAACGATCACTCGGCTCGCTGTCCCATTATATGCATTTGGTTGTCCACACAACTTCATGAGAATAGAGCCAGACAGGAAGTGGTGTGTGTGCTTGAGTATTTTTATGGGATTCCAAGCATCTATTCTTCTTCTACAGCATTATTTTGGATCTCGGTGGTTCATTCCCCGCCAGGTTTTTGTAATCTCTATCATTTTTCCATATGCATATATATTTTCATAATTCCATTTCTTAAAATTAATTTTCAGATTGCCTGTACCAGCAATTCGAGTTACTGCATTCTTCCACTTACCCCTGATTGGTCAACTAAGTAGTTAATGGTTGAATAGCCTCATAGTTCGTCCATACTCGTTCATTGAAATAAGGTGTCATGATTGTTTTATGCTCATTTTCGAGTAAGAAAATTACTCGTACCATCTTTGTCTTGTTGAACCCTTGAGTATATTGGCTCTTGTGCCCTCGTTTTCTACTTCTGATTATTGAAGAGAAATATTTCTACATCACCATGCATATCTTGTCACGCATAAATATTGATCTATGTACTCTTACAATTTGATTGCAGATTTTACCCGAGAAATATAGCTATTATAGAAGGTTTGATCCGGCTGCAAATAATGCCACAGACTGCGTCATCTGCATGACCACCATTGAGCTAAGCCATCGCTCCAATGACTGCATGGTATCGTATCATTTCATCTTTTTCGTCATTTTTAGGACATTTTCTCATAGAACTGTGATTTTGACTCCAAATTTTTCCAGGTAACACCATGCGATCATTTCTTTCACTTAAGCTGTTTACAAAGATGGATGGACATAAAAATGGAGTGCCCAACTTGCCGGCGTCCTCTTCCACCGTCCTAGGAGATTGTACGACTCTTCAATTTACAACAAACTGTTAATAGTGGTATAGTGGCATGGACATTGCTACATGCACTTAAAGCTTTACATAATGAGTTACATAATGTCACATGTCATTTTATTATTTGTCGGTTAAAATATAGTCAACTCTTTTAATCATTCTTTTCCTTTCACATCATTTTATGTAATTTTTTATGTACTATTTTTAATGTACAATTAGCATAATCCATAGCGGCACAGTGGCTTCATGGGATGTAGATTATTCCTTCATGTCAAGAACTTCTAGTAAGGATTTTTTTTCTCATTCGGCTATAACCTCAGAGGCTGCCCGAACATGCATGGATTAGTTGACACAAAAGTGACAATCTTCATGTTGTATATTCCAGTGTTCGTAGTAGAAATTCGACAATTTTCACCATTATGTTCGTATTTTCATGCCAATTATAGATTTACTTGAAAATGGCTCATCCATATGAATTCTGATAGGCTATGGAATTGTAATGAAGTGTACATTTTAAACAGTTTTCTTGTAATAACAAAAGCAATGAGCCAAGTTTATAAACCTATTCGTGAATTTTTTTTTATTTTTTTTTCAAGAACATGGCTGCATGTTTGGTACATAGGATTAAACGATAATGTACATTATGAAATCTCAAGAACTTTCTATCAAATTATCAGCAGTTTTTACTATTATCAAAACACTCAGCAGAATTTATCAGATCCTTAATAATGTACAAGAAAGACAAGTAGCAATGGATGCCAATTATGTAACAAGACTCGTATTAAAACTTACATTGCTATAATATATAGAATGTTACTCACATTACAACTCATTATTTTGTCGTTTCCTTACAAGCTGGAATGATTACAACTTGTGTATGTACAACATGGGACGGTATGTACACACCTGGGATGGATCTGGTCACTGTGACTCCCTTTATGAGGTATCCCTTCTTCCAAAGTTATGGGATTATTTGGCTGAGATTGTTGAGAGTTAATGGAGAGAATCACTACAGATTTGGCTGCAATCAACTGGATGTTGGTCTACAGCATCACATTCTTTCTTGCTCCTCTGCTGAGGCTTGTCTGGCAAACAGTTCCGACGATCATCAAACATAATCCCTTTCGAAGTTAGATTTCTGCAAATGCCTTCTTCTTCACAGAAGTAGTTGTAAGAAAACGTGAAATTCGACAAATTAGGCAAACAACAAACTCCATCTGGCACTACTCCAGTCATCATATTGTGGCCTAAATTCAGGACCTCCAAATGAGCCAAACCTGCAATGCTATAAGGGATTGGACCAACAATTTTATTATAGCTAACATCAAGTACTTTCAATTTGTATAGAAATCCAACTTCTTGTGGTAAACAACCTTTTATGCTAGTATTGATTAGTAATAATTCTTCTAAAGTATTCGCAAGATTGGCTATACTCGGAGGGAGGCATCCTCCAAATTTGTTGTTGGCGAATACTAGAACGGATGCTGGAGCCGTGCCGAAGTTCGGTGGGAGCACGGAAGTGAGGTGATTGTTATTGACAAATATGGCATCGAGGTTTTTGTTAAAGAGTTCGGAGGGCACTTTCCCTTCGAACTCATTGTAGCGTAGGTCAAGGTACTTTAGTGAAGGAAGCGATAGCACGACAGATGGAAAAGGGCCAACAAATCTGTTGTTACTGAGATCGAGCTCGTAGAGTGAAGTTAAGTTCGATAAACTCTGTGGGAGGATTCCACAAAAGCGATTACTGTTTAGATGAATCAAGGCAAGGTCACTTAAGAGGCCTATTTCATCAGGCAAGAATCCGGCCAGGTCCCAGTGGTTTAGGTCAATACCGGCAACAACTTGAATTTTCGTGTTGTTAGGATATGGAGCACAGTAAACTCCTGAGTAGTTGCACACATTTGGACCATCCCAGTTGGAAGTGAAGTTTTTTGGATCGGAGTAGATCACGCGCTTCCATGCTTGGAACGCGATATAAGCTCGTTGAAGCCTGTTGTTCAACACGGCCTTCTCAGGGAGGCGATTGTGGTGATGCTGTTGTTGATGGTGGTGGTGGTGGATGGTGGTTGTATGACCATGTTTGGCAGCTAAGTTGTTGATGAAGGCAGGAAATATTAGTAACATGAGAACCAATGCACCGGGCGAGATGGAGGAGTACAAAGCCATTTCTAGCTAGCTTAGTCTCTACTAGAAATCCTTGATTCTTATAGGGATTTGATTGTCTACAGTGCTCGTTACAACAACCAATTATAATGACTTCTTACCATCACTAATGGCAGCCAATATGATTATGTCTTTACAATTTTCCATGCTTATATTGGAAGGTCTGATGTTTATATGATATATACATAGCGCGCCCACATATATAACTGATAATAACTGAGAGATTTATGTGCAGTCACGAAAACTACATATCTCCTTCCAGGTAGTTTTCTCGGAAGTTTGAAGTGGGAACAGAGAAAGACAGTTTCAGCACTATGGTTAAAAGGAGAGAGGGAGTTGAAAAACATCACTTTTCTTGAATTTGAAGGAATAAAGAGTCCTAAATTCAACTTTTGTTAGTTGAGTACCCCATATCGTTGATGATCCTGATGAAACCATTGAGTCACTTTGAGTCACTCCTAGCATCAAGATGAGGATCGTCTTGATACTAAGTAGTCGGTGACTATCATGGTAAAAAATTGAACCAAAGCTAGTATCAGGTTTAGGTCATAGTCGCTCCAATACACTATCTGAGAGGGAAATGGCTTTGGATTTTGCACGGGTTTGGCTTTTATCTGATGTTTCCCTTCATAGGAAGATCTTAACTTACCCCCTTTTATTGCAAATTTATCATCTTATACAAATTTTCATTGCAGTGTATCTCAAAATTACACAAACTACATAAAAAAGAATCAAGTAATACACTGCAAGATTATTGTTAAATTCTGTTTCTTCAAAATTATACCAACACAGAATAAAGGCAAAGTGTGTATACTGAAAAAAACTAATCTCGTCGTCATCATTATCTCAATTTTGATACTATTAACCACCACCACCAGATCAGTATTTCTTGCCAAAGACAAGGACCTGCATTTTATCATAGCCAGCCAGAACACCAGCACTCGCAATATTGCGCATAATGTTGGCTCCAGCACCCTTGAAAAGTGACTTTGGACCTTCAGTCTTGATGATTTGTGAAAATGCTTCCATTGAGCTCTTATATTTGACAGCCTCTCCCGATGTCATCATCATTCTTCTACGAACTGTATCAATAGGATAAGCAGCCAATCCAGCACCCATGGATACTCCCCATCCCAATAACAAGCTGGCCAAGAAACTATCCTGCAGATACCAAATATAGTAGCATTACGATAATATCAGAAATTAGGAAATTCCAGTTTACCCTTAACTCATGAAGCTCTCAGAAGGCATTTACTTGATATATACCCAAAATTCCACAGACGAATAGTATTAAAGAGAGAAGAGGAAGAGGAACAAAAATATTACAAGGCAGAATGTTACTTGCCTGCAATGAACCAACCAGAAGTACAGGCTTAAAAGAATCATACATTCCAAAGTAGAGCCCGCGATAGAGAATAATTCCAACAGCCGAGATGTTAAATCCACGGTAAAGACCAGCAATTCCATCAGATTTGAGTGTTTTCTTGTAAACATCGATCATGCCATTAAACTGCCTTTCGCCACCCTTTGCGGCAGCCTTAGCATCATTTGCTAACCGTGTTCGGGCGTAATCCAGGGAGTAGACAAGCAGAAGAGACGAAGCACCAGCTGCACCCCCAGATGCCAAGTTCCCCCCAAACCACTTCCAGTATCCATCCTTATCTTTGTTAAAGTTAAACATCCTATTAAAATAATCTTTAAAAGCAAAGTTGAAGGCCTGGAAACACACAGAACTACAGTCATCAGGGTTAAGGGTAGAATCCCAAATCAAATAAATATGAAACAAATAAGCAACGTACAAGAGCTTGGACTACTACTAATAAGGTTTACCCTTTAAGATGGAACCGATTTTTAATATGGTATCAGAACCAAATAAGCTCAAACAAAAATTCAATCTTGCTAAGATTCAAACGAGCAAACGAATTCAAAGATGATGTGCTCTCACAAGCGATCATCTTGCGGGGCATGTTAAGGGTGAGCATCAATAAATGAGATGGACAGTACGTCACTCTTTATCAAATTACAAGTACATGATTTAATACTGCTAAATATTATCTTGAAGCGGCATTTTGAATAACAAATTTATTGGGAAACTGATCAACGAAGTAATTGAAATGCACTTTTTAGAATCCATCTTAAATGTGAACTATGTCTTGCGTGATCGATGTTGGCATGGTCGAGTTTTAGAATTTCTAATGAATCTAGATATAACCAAGAATTCAAATGAAAAGAAAAACAGATACTTTAAATGTATATTTTAACCTGTGTAGGGAAATATCTGATAATGTTTGCACCGTTGCTTCTCCACAGAGAAAGGACACCTTCATTCTTGATTGTTCTGGCGAAGCAGTCGGTAATTCCCTTGTATGGTTCAGACAATCGACCAGCTTTGATCATCTCGTCCTGGTTCTGAATCAAGAGTTTGACTCTCTCAATTGGTGCAGCAGCAGATTTGGTGACAGCAGCAGATACCCCTCCCATGAGAAAATCTATCATAAATCTGGCAAATCCTTTATCCTTTTCTGCTGGAGCCTGTATGAGTAGCGGAACCATCGGTGAAACATTGCATGATGATGGTGTTGAAAGACTCTGCAGACCTCCATTGATAAATCGACCATTCAAATTTTGTAAACCAGCACACGTGGAATGCATGTGAGGGGAAATCCGGGTAAAGAGGAAAGACTTGACGTATATCGGATGCTGTGTATCGTCTGTCATCTTTGCGTATCCTGTAAAGAAAAAATTAAATTGGATGTTTTAAGCATTGCTAGTAACAACAATACTGAGTTTATGAACGTAATAAGAAAATCAGAACACGAACACTACAAAGCAAGTATTCAACTAATCAAGAAAACCAGAAAAACAAGAGACTGATCACATCAAATAAGAATCAATAAAAGCGAATAAATTATTAATATTATGATTATAAAACATAAGAGAAGAATAAGTGTAGAACCTGAGAAAATTTTGCTGAATGATCAGAGAGGAAGCAATGATATTCTAATTAGTAGTTTTAATTGAACAGGTAATCCTCAATGCGTCTCGAAGTGAATGGAGCTTAGGATATAAGTAGTTTTGGTTAACGCAGCCTTAAGGACCAAATGGTGGCCAACTTTGACTTTGACTTTGAATGTTAAGACAGTAATACCCTTTTGGCCCTTAAATAGGATTTTCCTTTTTCCCTTTTTTTTTTTTTTTTTTTTTTTTTTTTTTTTTTTTTTTTTTAAACTCAAGCAAAACATAAATATTAAGCACAGTGGACACAAACACTCGACTAAAGACAAATAGAGACACAATTAACCCAACATGAAGAGGTTGGAAAAAGTGTTTGACATTACATTTTTTTTTTTTCCCTCGATCAAGTTTCAACCAAAGTAGTGGGGGTTTTATGGTAAAAAGATGAAACAAACCTCAAGGGCCAAATTTTGTTGAATAATCAGAGAGGAAGGAATGATATTCTAATTAGTAGTTTTGGTTGACAAGGTAAACCTTAAGGACCAAATGGTGAGGAACTTTGATTTTGCTTTGAAAGTTAAAACAATAATACAATTTTGGCCCTTAAATAGGAACCCTTTATTTTTTTTTATTTTTTTTTTTTTTATAACTCGAGCAAAGCATTTATTAAGCACAATGGAGATGAACACTTGGCAAAAGATATATTTGTTGAAGGCAAAAGTACCAAAAACAAAACTTTTATTAAGAAAAGTTGTCGCGAACAGCCGTCAAAAAATAAAATAAGGAATACAATCAATCCAATTTTGAGCAACTAGAAAAGTGGTAGCAAAAAAAGCGAGTAAGCGAACAGCTGAAAAACCGGGATTTTTTTATTTTATTTCATGGGATGGAAAAAAAACTATTTGTAAGAAGATAACCAATTTTTTGTTTGATAAAAAAATACACTCAGTATCTCTATTTATGAACCCGAAAGTATAATGCGTGAGTTCACAATTGTTATGGTTTTGCTTGATTTCTACCACTTCAAATGTGATAGCATCCTCAAGAGCAATGATTTTCAAACAATCAATTGTTGTCTACATCATAGATATTAATAACTACACTAGTGCCTACATTCATATAGGTGAGGATATCGTAGCACTCCTCGACAAACTAGAATAATTCTTGATTCTTTTGTGCGTCCTCAAAATTTAAGATAACTTTAACAGTTCATATAATGAACTTGAATATTTAAAACGACGTGATTCATCTTTAGAAGTCCATATTAATTGACTTGAATATTTCAAAACAAGAAGTTTCTAAGAAACTCTTATAATGTCCATCCATCCAATAACAACAATATTTTTGGTTTCAAACTTTCTTACAAAAGGAGTGAAAATAAAATGACCACAACTACATAATTCAACATACACTCATTCACATTCTGATTGTGACAATGGTTGACATTGATGGAGATACATTCCAATTTCAAACACTCCTAAAACATATCAAGTGCCTCTCTCCATTGCTCTCCTATACAGTGGTGACGATACACTAATTAAATTTGCAAGAATTATTATAAAAACAATATTAATATATGTTCTAATAGAAAATCAGACTTATGCAGGAAGATGAGAGAGACGCGCAACTTGCAATCGAGCGAGAACCAATGGACACACATGGAAGAAGATGTGAATGTGTCCTATGAAGAACACAGGGAAGTTCTTTGCTTCAGCAATAACTGCTTCAACTTTTTTATTAGTTTAGGATCTGAACACATGTAATCTTGGAATGATTCCCTCAATGATTGGAGCAATTTTTTGTGATCTTCACTTGGGTTAATGTTTAGCAACTTGGTAAATAAGCTTCTCCAGAGCTCTATATTCCAGTATCTGAAGTTGAAAAGTTTATTTGAATAGGAAAAAACGGAAGATAACCGATAGATAGATTGTTGCAAACGGGACGAAGAGGACATACCGTTTATAATGTGATTTGGGTTGATAAACATAGCCACCATCAAGAGAGGCTTTCTTTTCAATAGCCATGTACGAATTGTGAAGCATCATGTGAACAATAACACACATTCCGTACGTGTCCACCTTGCCTCCCAATCAAAACATGAAAATAAGTAGATGCGATCTATATTGACTGTACATGGAACATCCAAAATTCTAAATTTAGTCGAATATACACCTTACCTGAAATATCCAAGGCTTATTTTCTTGCATTTCTATACAGCGAAAGCCTGAAGTTCTACTGTCTCCGATGAATTTGGTCTTTTCAGGAAAAAGACTAAGATCGATTCCTCTTCCCCAGTCGACGAGACAAAGCCCCTGCATTATACATCTGTAGTAATATCGAAAGATCAACCAGATCTCTATACTTGAAACATCTGAAAGTTACCTGATTACGCCAAGGACCACTACACGTGAGAAAATCATCTTTACTTTCTGTTAGATCATCCCTGCCGAAAGGTCAGGAAGAGACACCAAGATGTCGCTTCAACATATTAGCACAAATGAGTTTTTGCAGAGAAAATAATATAATACTTTAGTTATTACAAAACATTCTGCATACAATCCTTAGTACTATGAATAAGAATTGACCTCGACTTTGTACCCCCACAAAGTAAATCACAATGTTTCCAGCCGCACCCTTCGAGGTTCATATTTTTAAAATTTTCTTGAAGTTTATTACTGTAAAACAATATGAAAACAAGAGTCGTCCTCCCATAAAAGACATCCAATATGCATAACAGTATTTCCCTTTTACATTTATCTTCTACAAATTCGAATGCTGTTATCTGGTAAAGAAAATGTTCGCTAAAATCAGGCAAACGCCATCTAAATCAACGTCTGGGAGTTCACTGTTTCATGATGTCATATAAAATAGGTTTGTGTTACAATTGGGCACCATTAGTTACCTGGAATACCGGATGAGCAAATTATCAGGTTTGAAGTCACCATGGATGATTGCAGTATCGTGCAGAATTTCAAGAATGTGGAGCAGCTCTATGGTATAATAAATACACAAAACTTCTTCCATAGACCCACCTATGACAGCATTAGAATTAATGGCATCCTGCAGAGTATTAATAAGAACTTCATAAGAAATGAATAAGATAATTTCAACTGAACAAAATATTGAGATATCCACCTGAAGTGTCCCGTGAGCTAAATAATCAGAGACCAGAATGCTGTAGTCAGAATAGAGGTGCAGTCTGTGAGCAAAGCCAAAATTCATCCTCTGAAAAATGAAGAAGCTGAATGAGCGCAGCTTCATGACCATCGGATTTCAATATATATTTCATAGTCCAATAATCACATACCTCTTTTTCTGAAATCCGCATGTCAAGTTGGCGATACATGTAGAACTCCCAAGGAAAAGGAGGCTTTTGAATCTGTAACATATTGAAAGATTAAGAAGGTACCCAATAAGATACTTTCACTACCGAGTCCTCATAAGTAGAAGTCAGGAATTGATGCCTTAATTACCTTAAGGGCAACAACATCATCTGGATTGTTATCAACATATGCTTTAAACACTTGAGCAAATCCACCTTGTCCTGCACACCCTTTGATCTGGTACTTATATCCACCTTTAGTCGTCATACATCAAAACAAACAAGATAAGTAAAACAGAGAGTAAATCCTTGGAATGTAAATCTGTATTGTTCAAACAAAAAATTGACCAAGTTCTTAATGTTATACTTGTGCTTTCCACCTAATGACAGAATACTTCGAATAGAATGCAGCACCTTACAGGATGGAATTACAGAATAACCAACCAAACCAAATGAATTGGCTCTTCTTATTTTATGTCAAGATCACTTTCCTTTTGGATGGTATGGAAGCTAAAGGTAGTTTTTACATCATCATTCTGTCCTTTCGCACCGGTCAACTCTATTTTATATTCGACTTGTACTAAAGAACCCATTAAATACCATGTCCAGCTAAATGACCCAAAAATATAAGGCTCGGAAAGCATGAAGTCATTATAAGCAATTCAAGAGAAAATCTCTATCCGTCGAATATAAATTATAATTTATCAGTATCCAATTTATCAAAGAGTATACATAACATTTCAAAAAACAAATTTTTGAAGGCTTAATCAAACTTTAAAACAATTCATTATCACCTCCAGTCAATGTCAATGACAATTATGTTTTCCATCAGATGTTCCGATTAAGAGGACAAAAATATTGCTGGGTTTATGTTAATGGATCAAGAAATTGAGCACTTCTCTAGTTACACCATCTACTGTATTTCTCCCTATATAAAATTGAGCCTATCAAAAACATTTAGGTTTAGATTTTCGATATTTTATGAGCTTCCATAAACACATCTCTATTGACTAAAACTGCACCCTGTATACTCAGTCTTACTCAAGCTATTCATCCATCCTTTTGTTCCAAGATGATATCTCCATAACTCTAATTTAGAGACTGAAATGGAGATCCACCTCTATAACAAAATTGACAACACAACCCATCTTTTACTGAGTTTCAGAAAGATTGTATTGAAAGCACAAAGACATAAAATGTGTAAGCAAAGTAGTTAATAAACATATACATAGTTTTGCAAAAAGAATAAAAAAGATCTATTTATCACTTGGAAAGAAAATGACAAAAGTACCCTTATGATTCTTCAAATATTTAAGAGTTTAATTCAATTTTTTGAATTGCAACTTTGTATTGAATCGGACAATTTTGGTTACTATAGCACGAATATGAAATCTTAACTAAAAAACCATGATATATGTTTGACGAACCTTTGAGAATGCAGGTCTTTTTCATAGCAGATTATACAATAGAACTTACAAAGTATTTATGCTATTTGTATATAAGTATGCATGCACATATAGCTTTCACATAGGTTAACCACTTGTGTCAAGAATATTAATAGCCAGCCATCTGTGCTGCTAAGAATCATAATTGGGACACTTGAGATATTCTTAGACCTAGGAAGCGTGAACATCATCAGTTTTACCTATGTCAATGGTCTTCTGCCTAGCTGATTTCTGCAAGGACGATAATGAAACTTTTCCTGGATATGCTTTATTACTTTGATGGTATCCCTGCAGAATAGTATAATTGCCTATCAAAACATATCAAGCAAACTCGCTACAAAAAATTCACATAAATACTAGCCAATTTGGTTTACCTCATATTTTACTACTCGTGAATTCATCTTCTGCAACAAGTTTTTGAGGGTTGTGACAGACCATGGATTAACAAAATTTTCACCATTTTCTGAAGAAACATCGTTTTCCATCTGAATAAAGAAAATGCAAAAGTGCCTACCATCAGATGTTGACGTTTGCAAATGAACCAATCAGATATTTTTAATAGATCTTTGATTAGAACAACACAGTGCAATTAGCTGTAAATGATTTAAATCAAATGATATTCAAGGAAATGTGAAAGACCTATAGGTATAACTTTACTATATCATACGAAAAATATAAACATGTAAATAGACTGAAACTGAAAAAAACCCAAGTACGTGCATTCTGCAAAAAGAACAGAACTGACACATGCATCCAACTAAGTTGTGCCTGAGCCATTGGTAGACCCCCCATACGATTCACTTATGCAAGAAGAGGAAAGAAAGAAGCAAGGCAGCCAAGTCAGCCAGCATTCCAGAATATTCCACCAAGTTAGTTAGCTAAGAGGGTAAAAGAGTAATAGAGATAGGAGAATGTCCATAAGTTGTGATGGAGGGAAATGGGAGAGGTAGGCACTGTTTGAGTGAGTTTCAGTTAGATAGGATCATAGGAGGGATTCCAGGCCTCTCGAATAGCCTGTGAACTGTTAACTTGTTATTCAGTCTTCAATAAACTTGCTATTATTAAATCCATTTCCTGCATTCAGTATCTTCCATCACAATACTTATAGCTTCATCATAGTGTCTTATTCCTGATCTTTTACTTCTTGATTACAGTTTCTGGTGCTGAATCGTATCAGAAGCAAAGGTCCTATCAGGCACCTAAACTCTAGAGGCTAGAATATGAACCATATTCAATGTATGAGTTATCCAATATGCAAATATGAACAGTTGACTTGATTCAACACACAGAAGAGCAGACTCCATGAACCTGAATGTTGAAGCGTTGAAGAATGAGACTTCAATTGAAGAGCTTATAAAGCGCAAATAACAGAAGGATATATATATATATATATATATATGGGATTTATCACCTTGAAATTAGCTAAGTTCTCATTAAGTTTGTCAGGACTATTGCAATATAATGCACCTAATTTTGGCATAGAATTATTGAGGGTGAATCTGAATTCAAATTAGAAAATAAATTTATTCCCATATAGCCTAGAGACACATATAACATGATAATAGAGTCTGTAAGACAAAGAGTAATAAACCAATTTGCAGAGCTTCACATTTTTCTCATTTCCATGAAAGCATTACCATAATAATTGATAGTCTATGAAATAATCATTCTTTCTTATATGCATCAGCTATTTCATTGTAAAGATTAGGCTTGTTTTAGGACAAACAGCTGTTTTAATACAGAATAGGGCCTTATGTTTCACCAGCAACTAAAGAAGAATAGAAAAAAGATAAGAACATATCTTTTATCAGACAAGACTGCTCTCATAAGCCAAGAAACGCCATCATTTATCAACCATCAAAGTGGTATAATAAATGGCAAATAAAAGTAGCGATATAATCATGTAGAAAATTTTAAGTTGTGTATTTCAATATCTTCTTAACACTCAGACTAGAGCTCAACCACACTCAGAAGTTTTGGCTAACTTTCCAAGTTGAAGTTGTGCCTTTTGTGCTCAAATATCACTACAAATAAGACAAACAACTCGAGACCTATTGTGCTTAAGTATTTGAGTACGCTGTAGTTCTTCTTATATTACATAAAAGTTTGTGCTCTATCCTTGTCTTTGTTGTGCCATTTCAAAGCATCAAAATTAGTTGAACTCTACGTTCAACGTACACAGCATGGTCAAATAGGAACACTATCTTATTCATCCACAGATTAACAACAAAAACAAAAGAAAATTGGAGTAACCTTAAATATGGGATACAAATATATAAATAGTTTATAGATTCAATCAAAGTCAAATATTAATTTCAACCACAAATCCATAAATAATACTCATTATTACCCTCATATTTCGTGGGACCTATTATTATTCCTCTTTATAAACCATTTATAAATTTGCTAAACGGAGACTTATGTTCTTCATCCAAGAAGAAATATGAACTACACTAACACGAGTATCTTATTGTTTGTAAGGAAATCACATGGTAAAGTTTTACATAGATGGCCAACATGTTTATTTCCTCTATATAATTCCATGTTGATTTTTGGTAACTAAGATTTATAGAACACCACAAAATCAATTACGGACTAGGTTTGAGCTCCTTCGGTAGAAAATTGCATGTATATATAAATACAGATTTGATTCTCAGAAAAGATCACTTCTTTTTTAAAAATCAAAAATATTAGACATAAATACCATCTGAAATGGACATAACTCATCGACACATACCTTCTGAAATGAACCATTTGTCACCCTCTCTGACATTCTCTCAAGAAATAAAACCTGCGCTTTCTTCAATCTCCCCAAAGGCTGAGCATTCCTGGAACCCAAAAAGGCCCTAATCTCATCAACTATTATCACAAAAAAACAGCAGTATATCCCAACATTTGATTCATTAGGACAGGTTAATAACCTTGAAATTCCCAAATGGTAAATCATACACGCATCAATTAACTTCCCCTTAACTTCCAAAAACAGCGCAAAAGATTCATAAAGCAAAGCATTACGTAAACAAATCTTGTTCCGCTCCATTTCCTTAAAAACTCTTTCATAATCCGAACTTCCATCCATCTGTCAAACACAAATCAACAACTCGTCAATTGAACCAAAAATTAAAAAATTAAAAAAATAAATAAATCACAATCTCGCTTAATATTACATGGAGAAACCAAATCTTGAGAAATCTGACATCATCTCTGTAGCGTGGGTCGGCATTGAAGGTATAAATACATTTCGATACGAGCTCGTCGAGATCGGTGGAACTGTTCGATTGAATTGAATTTTGCAGTGCTTTTTCAATGGATTGTAGCCAGGGTAATAGAGGATCGTCGGTGGCGGTGGGATTGGAGATACACTCCACATTTCTGGTAATGACAACCATGTCCTCTTTCTGTGTTTCCTCTGCGGCTGGAGAAGATAGGATTTTGAATTCGGGATCTGACAGCAGGCGGGAAATAATATTTGAACCATTTTTTTTCTTGCCCAAAAGATCGGATAAAATTGCTATTTGACCAACTAAAAGCATGTTTGATAAGGATTTTAATTCAATTAATATCAATTTTTTGATCGTTATTTCATTATTTCAGCCGTCAATTTTTAATTCTTCTTTCAAATGTAGAACACACTTTATCTCTAACAGTTAAAAAATCAATTAACAAAATTCATACCAAACAAATAATAAGGGATCAATTAAATGAGCCAGGCTCGGCTAGTTGAATAAGGGATCAATTAAGCGAGCCAGGCTCGACTAGTTGAATGAGGGATAAAGTTCAACACAATCCTCGACTTTGTCGAGTTGAGTCGAACATGAAATATTGATCAATACAAATATACAATCAAATTTACTATGATAGGGTTCATATAAAGAGACAATCTGTGAACTAACGTAAATTAGATCAGACTAGTTTCAATTGAGTGTTTAACAAGGTAGGTCATTCGAACTTGAATGATCTAAACTATTTTAAAATTCTTACACGTTAGTAGACAATTTTTATTTTTAATCACATATTTCGTTGGTTATCCACTTTTCGTCTCGAATTTAATGAGATCCACCAACACCCCCAAGACCCCATAATCAATGCTAAAAATGGTCAATCAAGTTGCTAAAAAGAAATATAAAAACGAATAATTAGCACAAAATGTTATTACATGATATTTTTACTCTTATTTTCATCTTTCATTGTGAAAATTATCAATTTTATCCAATTTTTCAATAAAAATTATAAAATGACAATTATACCCTACTATTTAAATAAAAAGAAAAAAAAGAAAAGATAAATTAAAGAATAAATTGCATTCATACTCCTAAATTTTTAAAAAGTGAAAATGAGTATAGTTGCAATTTATTTTTTATTTTTCTTTTCTTTAATTTTGTTTTATTTAAGCAGGATGATAAATTAGTCATTTTACAACTTTTTATTAAGGAAATGATGATTTTCGCAATGAAATGTAAAAATAATAGTGAAAATGTCAAAAAAATGAAATGTATAAACGTTTTGCACGATAATATTGAAAGTTATGGACGTTTTGTGTTAATTACTTTTTTAATAATTTATTTGGGCTTACTTACACTTTTTAAAAAGTTTGGAAGTGTGATTGCAATTTGTTCTTTAATTTTTATTTTCTTTTCTTTTTATTTAAATGGGGGTATATTTATTATTTTATATTTTTTATTGAGAAATTGGATGAAATTTTCGTAATGAAATGTGAAAATACCAAAAATGAAATATATGTACATTTTACACGATAACATTAAAAGTAAGAGAGTGACCCTATAAAAAAAAAAGGATGTCACAAATCTAGGGCTGTAAGCAAAAACCACAAAACCGTAAAATCGAACTGAAACCGCATTTTAGAAAACGTTGATTCTGTGCCACATGGACCCGGTCAACGAAATGGTTTTGACCCAAACAAAACCTGTCAAAATGGTTTGGTTTAAGTTTGAGAATTTTAATTGCGGTTTAAAACCAAACCGGATCGGCGAAAAAATATATAAAAATGAAAAAATGAATTTTTTTGAAAATTCATCCAAATATGTAAAATTCAATAGTTTTGTCATTTGTGGGTATTTTTGTCAATTCCTAATTTTCTAATACAGATATATTATTATTATTATTATTATTATTATTATTATTATTATTATTATTATTATTATTATTATATTCTAATACATATATATTATTATTATTATTATTATTATTATCATCATCCAATAATCCTAATATATATTTAATAATTTAAAGACTAACATAATCTATCAAAAACCTTTTTCCTCTTCAAAATTTAAATGAACTCCAATTGACACCCAACACAGTTTTGAGCCACTGGCACCACACACTTCTTTTCAGATTTTCGCGCCTCTTCAAAGTCGAACTGAAGTCCATTATACCAAATCGGAGACAAATGGATCATAGACCTTCGGTGATAATATTTGCTACAAATAAAGTTTCAGATCAATAATTTTTTGGAACAAACTAAGGTAAGAATCTGAAATTAAATGTGTTTCGTAACATCATACAAACGTAAACTTGTGTAATTGTTATGTTTAGATATTATAAACAATTGCTTTATTATTGTAGTTGGTTATTCTCTCTGTTTAATCAATATTTTTTTTCAGATATGATGATCACGAGGTCTTGTTGGACATCATTATGTTTTTTGGACCTTATATCTAGTTTAGTAGACTTGTATTGTAACGTTATTGTATCGTCATTAACGTAAAAAAGGTGAACAAAAATAAAAAAATAAAAAAAAAACTATGGTTTAATTTATTGTGATTTCACTTTGATTTAGTTAATATTTAAATTTATAGCAGATATATTTAGCCCCTGTTTGAGCCATATTTTTCATATCATCATAATTTTAGGTTTGGATTTTTCTCAAATCGTTTTAAACGATTTGGTTTGAAAATTTGTCAAAAACCGGTAAAATCGGACTGCTTACACCCCTACACAAATCACCATATAGTACTATTAACGAAATTTTCCGTTTTCACAATGCAGGCCCATATCATTCCATGATGCGGCATAGGCCCAATTCCACATTACATTCATCGGAGCCCAACTTGATCAACTATCGTAAAACGAAGAGCTAGATTGCTGTAATTTAAGAAGCTCTGCTGGTAATCTCGCACCCTCCCTCTGTATCTAATTTCTTTTATGCAGATTTAACGATTTTTAAAAAAGAATTATTTTGTATATTCTTTGGCTCGCTATGTAAAATATCAGAGTCTAATGAGAAAATTCATTTTCTTTATTGATTGAATCGAATCGTAACTAAATTTTGTGTTTTTAGTACGATCAGAAGCTACCATAATCAGATTTTGTGTGCAGAAATTATTATCGAGTTTGATTCTTGTTTGTTTCGATTTGAATTTAATTTTAAAATTGAGTGTTCTGCGGATAGGAATTTTTAGTGTCGCGGATCGTTTTTCTTTTCTTTATGGGATATGGTAAAGGACTTTAAAATATCGATTCTTGCAGGATTTTTTTAAGTAATTATTTGAAACTTGAAAGCCTCGTGTTGGACATAAATTCTAGCGAATTCCGAAGCATTTGGTGAAACTAGTGACTAAATGAATAACGGGAAAGTTAACATTCTGTAGTTTAACCTTATTCATGAGCTAATCTTGTATTCTCATTTATAGCCCAATTATAGCATTTGAGCATTTTGAATTCCTTATAATCTTTGTAATCCAGGAAAGTCTGATATACCAACTTGTTATCTTCCAGGGTCTATTGAGTTAAGCAGTTGTATAGCTATTAAACGGTTCATCCGGTTTCCATTAGGGCTGCCATGGATCAGAAAATGAATGTTTATGTTTGGGACATGGATGAGACTCTCATATTGCTCAAGTCTTTACTGAATGGGACATATGCTGGGGCCTTTAATGGTTTAAAGAGTGTTCAGAATGGTATAGAGATAGGCAAGATGTGGGAGAATCATATTCTTCAAGTGTGTGATTCCTATTTCTTTTACGAGCAAGTGAGTTTTTCTCTTCTATGATCGTTCCATCCTTTTGTACTTTCCTTAACTCTTAGCTGATATATTTTTATATTGCATTGATTTAGATTGAAAATTTCAATCAACCTTATCTAGATATCTTGAGCCACTATGATGATGGTCAGGACCTCTCTGATTATAACTTCAACCAGGATGGCTTCGGTCCCTTATTAGATGCCAGCAACAAACAAAAATTAGCGTATCGTCACCGTGTTATAGCTCAAAAGTACAAACAGGTACAAAAATATCCTCCCACATATGATTTCATATTGTTTGCATTTTTCGTGTTCTGTCATCGTCTTTCTTGCATTTGACCAACTAATCCTTAGATATTGGTTAGTTCTATCGGATGATTCAATTTTTTGACAATATTGCACATCGTTAGGGCATTAGTTTAATGTATACTCATATATTTGGTCTTGATGGTATATGCTCTTTGTACTATGAAATTTCAGCTTAGTGTAAAGACCACAGATGCCCTCGTGGAATTGAAAATGTGAATGAAAAATGACAGAGATGATTTAACATTGTTCTCAAAATGAGGAAAGAATAGCTTCAGATTTTTTTTATTTTTTTTTTCTCCTTCCAATTGAATATATAACGTGTTTTACAAGGAGTGGGAGATTAAGTCAAACTGGGTCCTTAATTGTGGTATTTTTAAAGCTGATTTGGTCCAAATCAATTAAATTTCCAGCTTTTTATTTCCTTATTTGCTGTAGAAAATATCCTTTTTAATTTCCTTCAAATATTCCAGCTTTTCCTTTTTTGCACCTAATCCTCCTAGTGCTCCTTTGCTCCAATTTTGCTCCTATTAACCTCTTTTTATTCGTTTTTTTCTCCAAGTTTACTGCAAAATGTAAAAGAAACTAATAAATAATAAAAAAGTCAAAAACAAGTATATGAGAGAAATTGATATAGAAATTATGAAAAACTAAGTACTTATCAGTTTGCTAGCTTAACTATAATGGTGCTGTGTGATTTAGTTTTTGTATTCTCTCACAATGTGCATCTATCTGTAACACAGGACAGCATGAGCAAATAAAGATTCATGGAACTTTGAGTCCTGAAAATAATTGGCACCAGTTTTATTAAAGAATTTCTGCATTTTTTAAGTAAACTATTGGACTTGCAAAAAAGATGATACTTTCAATACAGTTTGCTAAATGGTTGTACATTTTTATTTGTGCAGGGCTTGTATAGTTTTCTCAATCAAGATATGATAAAACTCTGGGATGATCTCTATGCTTTATCCGATAATTTTACAGACAGATGGCTCTCTTCAGGTAAGTTACTTTGTGATAAGTTATCCCCTAAATGTTCTCAAGTTGACTGATCCAATCTAGTCCTGTATTTTGAAAAATAGAAGAAATCTTAGTAGTTAGATTTTGTGCTTCGTATGAGAAATATCATTTGAAAAAGGTGAATGACTCGTCAATAGGAACCTCTTGAATGAGAGAGTATATTGTAGAAAAGTAATTCTTATTAATTCATCTCATAGGTACATAGTAGAATTTATATTTACAGCAGATAAAACTAAGGAAAGAAATAAATTAGGAAAGAAAGAATAAAGTAAGAAAGAAAAATTAAATGCTAATTTTAAGAAAACTAAATCTTCTAGAATATGGCAGATTTGGAAGCTTTTCAACAGAACCAAACTCAAAACATGAGATTGGGCAGCTTTTGATTGTTGACTAGTTCCCTTTTCAAATATAAGACAGTCTAAGATGGTTGCTGACTCGTCCATAGGTAACGCTTGCACATGAAGTATTCCATGTGTGCTATGGTTGATTGTCTGGCAGAAGCGTGTCGGAAAGGAAACTGGAAGGGAAACGTCGATTTTATGAATTTCTTAGATAGTTTAGTTTTGCATTTGAAATTTGATGAAGATAGAACGTGTAAGATATTGTATCAACCTTAATTAAGAAAATTCGGGCTAGAAGTTGATTTATGTTGTTGTCCTCTGTTAATATTATATGCTTTCTAATAAAAAATGGATGTTGGGATCTGTCGGTGTCTGTTCCTAGTTGGTTTTCCATTAATCACAATGTATCTCTCTCTCTCTCTCTCCCTCCCCCTCCCCACACATACACACATCTAGACATGCATACACCTACCCTCACATACATACATGTATATCCCATGTATCTCTCTACGTAGGTAATATTGACCAGCCCCTCAATAGTTGACACAACCTTTCTTTGCTTCTTTCTATTCAAATGATACCTTGTAATTAATAGTTTGCTCCACTACGGAAGATATGCACTATCTTCTTGGATTTTATTAAAATTTCTTTACCAAACTTGTAAAATATCAACTCCCCCTTGTGTTTAAAATAGCGGGGAAACCATTTTTGCTTAAGTTACTTGTCTTATTAATTGTACTCTTTTCCTATTGGAAATAGATAAATATAAGAAATAGGACTATAATTATCTAGCTCTTCACAGAACTAGTTAACAATAGATGAAGCTCAATTTACCTTTTCAAGAAGAGAACTTTGTTAGTTTTCTTTCAGGTGCACTTGGGATGAGAAGAGAAAATGTTATTTTGGTTTGAACATCTACCTCCTTCTAAATTGTTAATCAGATCAATATTTGGTAGGACTTTACCCTGTTTTCCAAGTTATAATAGTCTAAAAATGGCAACTCTTCTCAGAATCCATGTGGATGGAAGCAGGTTCTGCTTTTCTGCTCAAGCCTATTTTAAGAACACGTTTTCAGTCTCACTCAGATATAGACGGTTCTTACCTGAAAACATCATAATTGGCATTTGATTGCTCATGATATCTGTATTTTATGATATATAGCTGCTTAATGTGATATAAGATAGGCAAATATTTGCATTCAGTTTAATATTACGTTTCTGCATGTGCTATCTTTCAATGCATGAATTACCCTTTTAAAAACACATACTGATTCCTATTTTAGTTATTTCAATGAGGATCTGAATTGCATGCTTGAGTAATGTCCACTTGGTGTTGTACATTGTGCTGCATTAATGTCCTGTCCTACATCATTATGCTGTTCTCAGTCCATTGGATGAGAGAACTATATATGGGGAAGAACGAAATACGATATCATAGTCAGTGCTATCCTATTGTTGTAAGATGAATGATATACTATTATTTTTTGTTAATATTCAAATTGCTCAATCTTTATACTTACCTTTCTCAAATGATGCAGCACGAGCCTGCTTGGAACAGTGTGTGATTCGTAAAAGAGATATGACCCCCTGTTTGGATTCAGCTGATGCCAATTCTCATCAGCATGTGAATGTCTTGGTTACATCTGGACCTTTGATACCCAGCTTGGTCAAATGCTTATTGTATCGACTTGGTGATCTGATTACTTGTGATAATGGTTAGATTATTATTTCATATCTGATATTTATGGATAATATTGCTGTTTTGTGTCTCCTCCTCCCCATTGCTTCCTTTTGTTTTGAGTCAAATGTATCGGTCTAGATCCAATGGATATAATCAGCAACTCAACAAGGTTATGATTAAGAAGACAAAATTAAAATTCACATATTTTGATCAATCTGTATCAACGCATACTCTTTTTGTCCTGACACTCACTTCAATTTATGCTGCACTAAATTGATTTCGGTTTCAGTTTCGGTTTCGTGCTTATGGCTATACGATTTAGAAAATTAGAAAAAAACTGACAAAGTGGCAGAACTTTTCAGTCTACAGCTCATGGGATGTGGGGAAGCTCCAGTGCTTTTCATGGATCCGGGAGCGTTTCGATGGGCCAAATGTCCAATTTTGTGTAATAGGGGATGGTTCCGAGGAATGTGAAGCAGCAGAATTCATGAGATGGCCTTTTGTTAAAATTGATCCACAGCCGACCAGTATTCATCGGTTTCCAGGTCTTACACCAAGAGATTTAAGCCACTATTTGTCTGTGGTGTATGGAGATACTAATGAAGAAAACGAGAAAACCGCATAAAATGGAAGCTCGTATAAACTGCAGCTCGCTGAACAAAATCTAGTCGAAAAGATTCAATTCCCAGGTTCATGGATAGGACATTTGGCTTTTACTTAATGGAGAAAATGACAATGCTTGATAGTTGTAATTTATTGTATTGGACCTCTTTTGATTTTTCTTAAAATGTATGCGTGTATCCTTGTAGAAGAGGGTTGTTAGAAAATTGCTTCCTCTAAAAACTACCAAAGCACTTTTAACAAAATTAGTCAAAGCCCTTTTGGCTTTTCAAAAGCATGCCAAACAGGTAAACTATCTGGGCCAATGAAATCCCCCTCAAGTCCATTGTGCAGTAACTACCTATGGAAATCTTCGGTAGGATTATCTACTCACTGTTCAGATTATTCGTGCAAGCGTGTTAAAAGTGCTTCTAATTCAGATTTTTCTTGCAGAGTGAAATCAGAAGATGAGTTGATATAAACCGTGAATCGTTTCCATGAAAAGTTGGAATCAGTGCCAAAATTACCTGGTGCGTAAATGTCCTAGTAAAAAATTTGGGTGTGCCACGTCCCAGGTCTGGGCTCAGTATCTCTCCGATACAAGGATCATAGTTATGGCTAGTTTTCTCATATTGATACTTCAATTGATTCAATGATTTGCAGTATACATACAGAGTTAACAATATCAAACTGCTCTACAAAAACATGAGACTTAGAGTGAGACCTAGAGGACTAAGAGAGGATGCCGGGATTGCATTGGGTTCAAGAGGTCTTGAACGTGTTCCTTTCCATCATCATGTGGCATAACAATCACCTCATATGAGAGGCAGTGCTGGGCGCTGGACGCACTATTCTTCGCTTCTCTTTTCTACGATCAACACGCAATTTTGGGGACTTCGCTTTGGTAACCTCTCTACCAGACCTACAAAAACATATGTATTAGAGAAAACAACCAAAAAGACTAATACGACGTTGTGTAACAAATGGAGTCGTTTCATTATTCTTACTTTAGTGGTAAGAAAGGATTATCGAATTTTGGCGCTGGTCTTGCATGGGGAACTAGTGTTCTTCGCAACTGTTTCAAGGCCTTTTCTTCCTCCATCTGAACATTAAAAGAAGAGTCAGATCACTGCGTAATAAAATGTTTGTAGCATCGAGCATGTGTAACATACCATCCTTGCAGATTCCGCCTCCTCTCTATATCTTTTATATATCATTTCTTTCTCCTTAATCTGTGCGACAATCCTCTATTTAAGTATCCAAACCAACAAGCTGAAAGTAAATAAATTCAAATGTACAAGAAAATGAGAGAAAAATAACCTTCTTATCGAATTCAGCTCTATCAACAGCTCGGTGATCTACGTGTAAATTGAACTCCTGAACTTCTGTCAAGGGCTTGCGATCTTTATCAGGAACGGGAATGGGGTCTCTGCAAAATAGGACTTTAAGCTCAACCAACTTGATGAGTAACAAACATATGAATAAAAAATAAATAAAAATGTTTTTCGTATTCTTACTCTTTCAAGATAGGTTGGGCCTTAAATACTCTCATCTGAGCTTCTTCCATCTCAATCATCCTCCTTTCTTCTATTTCTCTCTGCATCTCCTCTTCGTGCCTTAACAGACTTTCTAGTTGAAAAGGTTCAGGTTTCGTGCATGCCTTTGGCTCTGGTTTTGGTGGAATCTGCACAAAGAGATAGTAATGAGCATAAAAATTTAAGTAAGGTGATAAACAAATTAGCAAACAGAGGAGGAAATCCATACCACGGGATAATCAGTTGTATAAGGATAGGGAAGAGCTTTTGGAATCCTAGCCATCTCTTCTTCAAGCTGTTTCTGCATGAGTTCCATGGCAATTCTATTCTCTTTCTCAGCCCCTCTTTCCTGGTAAGACGAAGGAAAAACATGAATCCAAACTCAAAAAAAGGAAAGATACATATGATCCATTATTATTTTATACATTTCTATCATGCACGAAAAGAATGTACATACCTCTGTGTGGAGATGAAATGGAAGTAAGGTGATAAACAAATTAGCAAACAGAGGAGGAAATCCATACCACGGGATAATCAGTTGTATAAGGATAGGAAAGAGCTTTTGGAATCCTAGCCATCTCTTCTTCAAGCTGTTTCTGCATGAGTTCCATGGCAATTCTATTCTCTTTCTCAGCCCCTCTTTCCTGGTAAGACGAAGGAAAAACATGAATCCAAACTCAAAAAAAGAAAAGATACATATGATCCATTATTATTTTATACATTTCTATCATGCACGAAAAGAATGTACATACCTCTGTGTGGAGATGAAATGGATTTGGTGTAGTAATTCTCGGTAGAGGCTTATCGTGGTGAGGTTCTGAATTTATGGAAAGCTGAAATAGAGGTTATGAACAAGTCAGGAAGCTATACAAGTGAGAGAAAACAACAAAATAGGAAAAATTGGTATATCTAGAAAAATGTAATTTCTTTCTCTATTACTACCTTGTCGAATAGATCGACAACGGCAGCTGGTGGTGGCGGTGGTGGAATCCTTTTATCTATTGCAAAGTGAAATTCCTGAGGTATAGTGACCTGCTTCTTCATGTTACAGAATATCCCCATGCCCCCTTTACTTTCAAATATCTGAAAAGTTTAAAAATTGATAGTGAATGTGTTTTCTCCAAGAATGCTCTTCTATCTAAACTATCATCAAAAGTTGAAAATGCAACTACCTTTCTATTCAGAGGTCTTGCCTTGAATTCGGGAATTTTTTCAAGTTCCTCCTTTTCTAGTTCCTCTGAACTCTTTATCTTAGGGGGACGCGCTCGCAAAGATGTTTGAAGAAGTGGTGATTTTGGTGCTGTAAGGTGGTTAGGTTTCCACTGGTGACGGTTCTGCAATAACAATTTTAATTCATTATGTAAACAGAAGAATTACGTTGATTGAACTTTTTAAATTGAGGCCAGAAAAAAATTACCTGTGTTGATCCTGTCGAAGCTGCAATAGATATTTCTGAATTTTGAATGGCTCTTGACATTGTTTCCAAACGGAATTCCTGTACATAAGACTCCCTTTAATTATCTGGATATCATAAATTGTTTTTCCTACTGATTTAGCATGCTAGTGAATTACCTTAAATTCTATAGGCTGTGGTGTACTTCTTTGTAATGCTGGTGTTATGGGTGCTTCCAGTATCTGTCATTGAAATAAATAAATAATCTTATGAATGAACGATTTCGCATACGACCCTGCATTTAACTAAGAAAATCATTTACAAGGAAAGGTGAATACACCTTTTTATTTAATGGACGAGCCTTAAATTTGGGCATTTTAGCCATCATTTCTTCCTCAAGCTCAGCTGAACTCTTAATTTTCACTGATCTTGCCCGCTGAGATGTTTCAAATTCAGGTGTCTTAGGCCTTGTTAGTGTAAGCTTAGGCTTCCTCTGCATTGTTCCAGCAGCCTCGTTCTGAAGATATGATTGATAACTTTAGAGATTAAGTGTGAAACTTATGTAAATGTATAGAAGGGTTGTAACTTTTCTTATGAAAAGCTTGAATTACCACCGACTGTGAACTACTCATGCGAGTAAGAGTAACCTCCCTTGTGCTAGATTGGAATTTCTTCATCATTTCTGCCATTGAAACAAACGGGGCGGCTGGTTCTCGAACGTACATCTGCACGTAAAATTATGTGTTAGCAAATCAAATATGTTTCAAAAAAGTTTACAGTTCATGAACTATATGTTAACTAGCCTTTCTGTCTTCTTTACGAGTTTTCATAGTTGTAGAGGATAAGTAGTAAGGATTGCTATCAGAGCCAGGTTTCAATTTGTGATGTAGGTTTGGAGGCTTGCTGATAGTGAGAATCTGCATATTAAAGGTACAGGAAATTAATTTGACAAATAAAAAATGCTACTTGCAGTGGGGGAAAACATAATTAACATTGAATATTCACCTGCCGGGATTTTCCTCCTTCGAGCTTTTGCCTCTTTATTGCTTGGTTTTCTTGAGCAAAATTAAGAGTTCCAACAGTGTTCTTCACCTTTGTGTCCCTGCGGATATATGAATCACGGAATTGAAATTAGCATACGTTACATTTTAGGACTCGTTAGGGAAAAGAAAAAAGAGGAAGGATGAGGCGAAAAAGTGCATTGGTAGAAAATGAAATAGAATTTGAGCATTAGGAAATTAACACGGTGAAATTTACATATATGTACCTTGTAGCTGTAGCTGCTTTACTACTTTTGGCTTGTGATTTATGTAACCGATTCTTCGGATTTAGTGTTGAAGGATTTCGAAGCATACTGGCTATCTTTTTGGCTGTCTGACGATTTTTCGTGTCGGTTTGATTCATTGTTGCTGGGGTACAAACGTCTGTTACTGTTATTAGGTAAATTTAGGTGGTTAGAAATTATCTTAGTGGAAGATTAAATGCACAAGACATAAAAGTGAAGACTTACCTTGGGCAACTTTTGCAGGGGAAGAGGAATTTTCACTTGCTAAAATGCTGAAATCAACAGAAGCAACAACAAATGCAATCAGACTACCCTATCTTTAACAATTATCTTCTTCAGTAGAAACAATCCCATGGTGTATGATCTTCATAAGGAAAAATGAGAGAGAAAACACACCTTTGGTTGTTCTCAGCACGTACAGCTTCAACGTCTAATGCCTTCTTAAGATCAAAATTCTGAAATTTGGTTCAATATAATGAGAAATGGACAGATCCCAAACCAAAAACCAATCTAATATGTTTGAACAGCTGATAGGCACTCACCACAGTAGCAAGATTTGTACCAGCTTCTTCCTTGGGTTCTGCCACACGCTCTTCTTGATACCTAACATACAGCGAGTGGATTAAATTTTGAGTACATTTTTTTCAAAGAAATATGAAAAACGAACAAAAGATCATCAAACAAAATGAATGGAAATCATACAGTAGTATAGAAAAACTGACTTTGTCAAGTCTGGTTGCTCTGAAACTGCATCCTCTGTATTATTTGATGTGGTTGCTGTTTGTACTGGCTCTGTTGCCTGTGACAAGTAGTCAAAACTTTAATCATTCTTCATAATGTCGCCTAAACCTCAACAAAGATTCACAAAGAAATGATAATATGAATATAACTTCACCTTCTGTAGTTGCTCATCCTCACCAAAATTGCAGAGAGACTGCAGTTGAACTGATCTGCTTGCCTTAATTCTTGGCATAAATGCTGCATCAGTTTAAACCAAAGACCAAACACGTGTTTTTACACCCCGTCATTCATAACATGAAGATGGAACTACTGAAAGGTCAAAATCTTAGCATTCTTAAATTTAATTTTCTTTAATTAACTTGAAACTACAATATTTCACGTAATAGCAAACCCTAGAAATCCGAAATTACTAAAATTGAACTGTTTTATCAAAGTTATATTTACAATCTTTAGTTCGAAAATCAAGCATCAAAGAACGTAACGAATAGTCCATGAGTACGGTGACAATTCACTCAAATTCTAACCTAAAAAGTCAAATGGGAAGAGGGGAAATGAAATCAAGAAACTCAATAGACACGTGTAAAATACCGAAAAGAAAGTCAAAAAAATAAAAAGAAAAAATCAGAATTAGATGATCAAGAAAATTAGAAATTGAAGAATTACGTACGAGAAGGGGCATGGGGTAGGGTAATCTCGAACCAGAGCTCGGCCTTGCGGCGATCTTCATCAGTTTCCCCGTGTATGAAATCGTAAAATTGGGGAGCCGAGAACTCGTAGGCCTCATCCATCGCGAACAAATTATTCGATATCTCGTCCACCGCCATTAACAATTGATGCAAAAACAAAACTCAATCCTGTAATCAAAATCAAATTCGAAAGCAAAATTGTAGGGAGAGAAAGGGAGTGTCTAAATTTGATCTTGCGAGAATGTAGTGTAGATGTGAGAGAAAATTGGAGATAAGAGAGGGGTATTAACGTTCAGATTCTAACGGTCCGATTTTCAAAAAAGAAACGAAGACTGTGTAACGGCTAGAATCAGGAGTGGATTTTTTTCTTGATATGTCGTCGTTAAAAAAAAAAGGTTGAACCCAAACCTTAAGGGCCCCCATCGACCCTGCTCTGGGCCATCGTGGAGGAGGTAAATCGCAGGATGTGCCTTCCAGGAGCCAGAGTGGAGAGCACATGGATAGACCAAGGCTGTTAACCCATATGGTAACTCTCGCTTGCAACAAAGCCAATTCCACCTTACGGGGAATCGAACTCTGCACACTGCCGCGCTAAGCCCTATCCGCCCTCCCCTTTGCCACTGGGAGATATGCCCTGGGGGCATGTCGTCGTTTCATGGCGACGAAATTATCGTAGTGACTGCTCGTATTTGAACAGGCATTCATTGACTTGTGATTTTTTTTTTTGAGAGATTTTATGTTAATTTCCAAATATAGTTCTTCAATAATTTTGTTTACCTCAAAAAATGTTGTCAACAGATGCCAGATTCACTCACGCACACGTGAGCGAAAGTTCAATACGTTAAGACACGTGGACGGTCTAAACGGAAAGATCAAGGGCGTGGGAGTAGCTCAACGGCGCAGGATGAGAATGTTCGAAATTCGACGAGATTGTTCGTGGACCGATTGTACAATAATTACCAATCGGTATTTGTGAATGTGTATGCGTAAATTCGTATTATGTTGCAAGATAATAAGAAAGAGAGAGTAAAATATGGTTTCTTGTATTGATTATTGCATTAGCCTTTGTATGGGGTACAAGGGGGAGTTTTTATAGTGTCACCAGTTAGATCATAACCCTTGGTTCAGTGTACACGTGGCCTCATCCGAACAATTTACATATCAAATTGTAGGCATCGGCCGCACCTAGCTTGCTATACATTTATTGATTGACAGAGTGATCTCTACTAGTGACAAGACTTAATATTTACACTTATAATAAACGTCCTATCAATCATTCAAGTAAGATCTTTGTGCAAAAAATCTCTTGAGGGAAGTGTCTATGGAAGGTGTTGCTTTGTGATCCGGAAGTTGCTACCTCGGCTACTGAGCTTCAGTCAACAGGGCCTCCTCTTTTCACATAATACTTCCACTTCAGGGCTTTGGCATATATACCACCTCGGCTGAAGTGTCACGTGGTTCAGTATGAGTAGATCGTAATCCTCAGTGGGTTGGTCAAGTGTGTCAACACGTAACAAATTTTTCATTAAAATCAAATTTGGAAACAATTAAATTTGGTGATATAAATATTTTAATTAACATTCAAGTTGAAATTCTATTATGAATACAATACGAATTCTTTAAAATTAAAAATAGTTGATGTGCATGTGTGGTTTATTGAGTGATCTCAACGTGGTTGTGGACGATGGGGCAAGATTTTCCGGCAGAATGAAGTCGTAAACTACTTGGAGGAGAGGAATTTTTTGACAATGTCTTTGGATTGAGTGTTAGAATTGTCTTTGGCACGATCAGAGACGGATCTAAGAATTTAAGACACGTGGACTGGAATTTAAGAAATTCAATCTAAAAGTCATTTTCATCTAATATGAAATTGTTTTCGATGAGATTTTGAAACATAAAATCCATCTATAATAGAATCTAGATCTATCTTCTCGGCAAGTTCTTGTTTGATGTAGAGTGTCATACGGTAAACAAGAAAAGTCATCCTCCATTTTATTTCGAAGATCCGCCTTCACATGTTACATTGTTAAAAATGCTCGCTTAGTAGTCGCGGTAGAAACGAGTAAAATTAATACAAGACGAATCAATCTTGTTACCATAATGTAAGTCTCTAACCTTCTACTCTCAATCAGCTGTTGGCATAATTTAACAAGTGTAGATACTTGAAACCGATGTTCACTCTTAATTTCTAGTTCATAATGTCGCAACTCGAACTCCAAAGTACGAAGGTCTTGCTTTGAAAAATCCTCATGTTAGAATTTTTCTGCAAGTGTATGAATATCACAACCGTTAAATGATTCAAATGAATCTCTGGAATCCAAAGTTGTACTGAGAGGGAGAAGTTCTATTGAAGGATCATTAAATCTTGTTTTTAATTTTGTTATTACAAAATCTAGTACTTCATTGAAAATGTCAAAGTGATAATAGTGCTCCATATTCGATCACAAGAACGACAAAGATCAACCTCATGCAACCCATCTAGATCGGGTGTCTCGATATTGTGTTTTGAACAAACCCTTTTCACTTCCTGAAGAAATTTTTCCCAATTATAATCTCTCATTTTCTGACGTAGATTTGTCGAGGTAGAAATAAAATTCATAGCAGTCAAGATATCTTGAGATTTTCTTTGAAGGGTATGATAAATAACATCAATTTTTTCCATGATACTATTAATTCGAATTAAACTGAAACTTCTTCACTTTCTCTCAATTCTCAGGCCTGCACTATCTCATTCTCTTTACCTCACTTTCTTTCTTAATTCTCTCACTTATACCTTTTTCTACTCACTCTTAATTCTCTTGCTGCTCACTCCTCTCTTCCCACTTCACACATGCACACAACCAGCACACATATATAGGCGCGAATGGCAGTGGAATTGTATCTAGAGGATTCTTGAATTGACGATGGGTAGCCTTCCAATAGTTTCTTCAAATTGTTCTAGGAATGCTTAAGGATTAAGGAATTTGATTAGGATGGAATCATCACCAATATTTTAGAGAATTCTTGGAGCTTCCTCATAGTCGGTGACGACCTTCAGTTTGATCATACACTTTTTATACTTCTTACATTTTTAGTTTTTTCATAATGGTTTGAGACGTTTACGAGTATTGAGTTATTTTTGAAGACCCCGTTGAAAGTTTGTGTCCAGTGATCCAAGTGAACTTCTATGAAAGACTAGTTTCAAGATAGTAATTCACAAAGAAAAAAATAGTTCATCTAATGTGTATATTCGAGATCATAATAATAAAAATTGACTGAATCAATTAATTCGACTAGAAAATTTGAAAATCAATTCGTTTTACGGTAAAAGAGACCTAAAAACTAACAAATGTTTAAAGTAAAAAAATAACATATTTACCTCATTATTTTGATTTGACGATTTAGCCCTTGACTTTCATCTTTTTCATTAGTCGATGTTAATCCAATTTTCAAGCTTGCCAAGACATGTCGTCGTGGCACCACAAGGAAAAAAGAACATAAAGTCGGAAAAAGGCCAAAGGGAAAAAATAAAAAAAGAAAAACGCGCCTTCAAAGTAGAAAAGTCAGCGACAAGTTTCATCAATGTCAAAATTACCCATAAATACCCCGTGATGTCGATTCATTCATTAATTCATAGATTGATTTTCCTCGTGGATATAGTTGTTCAAAGGCAGTGCCATCTTTTTCCGGGCTTTGCAGAGTATATATTTTTTTATTTTGGAATTGGAGAAGAAAAGTCTTCAGTCATGGCGGGAAGAGAAATTCTTAATAAGATGAAGGTCAAATTCTTGCCTTGACTTCGATTTTTTCTTAATTATTTTGCATATTTATTTTATTAGAATGATTTTTAGGGATATCCCATTTGTTTATTCATGTTTGATTGTAAATTGTGATATGCAGTGGGGTGGTCGGGGTTCTTTCGGCGTAGATAACATAAGTAATAAAAAGTTCTTAGCAAGATGAAGATCAATTCTTGTCGTCACTTCGATTTTTGACTAATTATTTGGCATACTTATTTAACTAGATGGATTTATAGGGATATTCCACTTGTTTATTCTTGTTTGATTGTAATTATAATTATGCAGTCTGGGGTGGGGTGGGTGGGGATGTTCTCCCGGTGTCGATGACATATGTAATATAAAATTCTTAACAAGATCAAGGTCAATTCATGTTTGATTGTAAATTATGATATGCAGTGTGGGGGTGTTCTCTTGTTGTAACAACATATGATAGCTTGAAAGTTCAAAAGTTGCTTGTCAAATTTCTGCCTTTTCCATCGGAGAAGACGATTTTGTGTTTTCTTGTGGACAGATACTTACTGTCAGTATATCTTTGAAACCTTAGACAGAGAGAATAGAAAAACTCTTTGAAGAGTCTGCTTAAGCGACTTTTTGTGGGATGTTGGAGTATCAGATCATATAGAGATTGGGTTCAGCAGTAGTGGAGCTAAATTGATTTTTTTGCTCAATTATTTTGCATACATGTATGTAATAAGATGGATTTATAGGTATATCTGATTTGTTTATTCATGTTTGATTGTAAATAATGATATGCAGTCTGGGGGCTGGGCTGGGGGTGTTCTCCTGGTGTAGATAACATATGGTTGTTCAAGGGATGCTTGTCAAATTCTTCCTTCTCCATCATATACTTACGAATAAAGTACTGCTCGAGGGATGCTTAAGCAACTTTAGTGATGAACATTGGAGTGTTAGATCATAGATTGGGTTCAATGGTAGTGGAGCTGAAAGAATGGATTGTTATCATAAAGTTTATGGAGTTAAGGAAGGGAATGGAAGATGGGTTTTCCCTTTTCGGAGTTTTCATTCAATAATTTACTGGTCCAAATCATTCGGTTGTACTTAGGCAAGCAGCCCTCATAAGTCCGACCTTTTATATCTATTCAATTTCCTATACATTTGAATCGCTTAAATATATTTACCAGCTATTGCTTGATTTATGTCATTTGTAGGATAAACCATGAATTAGAGCTCCTATATTAGGATCATTCTTTAAGTATCTTTTGATCATCATTACCAGAATGAGGTTTTATATGCATTTAGACCTTCTCTGTCGAAAGTTAGTAATATGCTAACAAAGAAGATATATTTACAAAATAATTGATATGGCTAAACAAAGACTAAAAAGTCTATTATAATTTACACCTCGAGGTTTAATGATGATCTCCAGAACTGTTCAATTAGAAGTCCTCAACCTTATGAAATTTATAGCAGAAGGGATAGTTTGCTAAGTTCCTTAATGTAGCATTCACTTAGAGAAGCAAATTTTGGGTTTGCAATCTCAAGATATAAGGTTTAGGAAATAACAGAATAAAGGGGAATTAAAACCAATTGAGGGGGTTGGGCTCAGAGGATATTTAGCCCTTGTTTTAGCCCCATTTTGGAGGAAGAAATGAATTTTTGAATAGCGTATTGATGGGAAATGTGTGGTTAAAAAATAAGGGAAAGTTTTGGATTTACGTGTAATATTATTTTATTGAAGAATGTGTAGTTGAAATGATGTCAAAATACTGCAAGCTGTTAATAGTATAAGTTTACTGTTTACAGTGGTATATGGTTCATTTGTTGAGCAAGATATCATGTCTTTTCCCACAATAAAAGAATCAGCAGCTCCATACTAATTAAAAGTTGTATGGAAATCACACATAAGAGGATTGGAGAAGAGTTTGGCATCGAAGGGATGAAAAGTTGTGCCAGACTGAAGTTTCTTGTGTTCAGTACAATAAGTTCTTATTATATACAAACACATAATGACTCAATGCTCCTAGTTTGACTCAATAGGTTCCCTTCAACTTTACCACATGTCCACATCATCCTCGTCAACACCCGTGCTTCTCTTTCAGCAATCTGCCAAGTACCATTTTTTTTATTTGAAATATTCCGCATCTTAAAAACATACATTAATTAAAATTTCTGTCAGAAGTTTCTGAGGTTAATAAATATTCAAATTCTTATTGCATTATGGAAATCGAAGTTTTAGGTCCATCTCCTTTGAGTATTTGTCACATTGTTATGAATTGGAATTACGTGCAGGTTAGCACTGTTGATTCAATTGTCATTCCAAGTGGTATTTTTTTTTTTTTTTCATTATCGTTTATTTGGTACATCGCCAATGTAATCAGATTTAGTGCATGTTTGGCACAGCTGGTCTAACCTACATTTTATTCACACATTGTGAACAACTACTTTCCACGTATTATCCATACATTTCACAGGATCATGGCTTATAAGCAATTAAATGTACTAACCACTTATTATCCACACATTTGTAGAATCATGACACCACCCAACGTACTCTTACTAAATCAAAACAAATTTTCAACTCGATGTACCTCCTAAAGATCAGAGTGTCTTTTGCAGGGTCTTATTCTGATGGTTATTTACGGATGACATGCTACATTTTTTGGATTAACTCCATTTTTACAATTATTCAGGAAAAAACATGTTTTTCATCTTCAGTCTCGATTGAAGCGGGAAAAGGCAAAAGTAAATTCTCGAAGCACATTACTCATGGCTTCTATCTTGAGAAAGGAAAATCAAATCATGCTATGGAAGATTGTTTAGTTTCTGAATTCAAAAAATTGGATGATAATGAGTTGGGTCTATTTGCTATCTTCGATGGGCATATGGGGCATGACGTTGCAAAATACTTGCAAGGGCACCTGTTCGACAATATTATGAAGCAGGTAATAATATTATTTCTTCTGTTTCATTTCCTTAAATATCCCAAAATAATGGCTATTTCAACATTCTTCTCTAATTTGATCTTCACTCAAATAAAACAGCATGATTTTTGGACCGACACAGAGAAGGCACTAAGAAGAGCTTATAAGACAACAGATAATGAAATCTTGGAGCAGTCCTTTCACTTGGGGAAAGGTGGGTCGACTGCAGTTACTGCAATATTGATGGATGGGCACAAGCTGCTAGTTGCAAACGTGGGGGACTCTCGGGCCGTAATATGTAGGAAGGGCGTTCCAAAACAAATATCAGTTGACCATGAACCGAGCAAGGAAAAGTCGATGATTGAGAAAAAGGGTGGCTTTGTATCAAACATTCCAGGTATTCTAAATACATCTTGTGAAAGTTGAATGATATTGATGCTTGAAAGAATTTACAATTTTTTACTTCTTTATCCTTGAAGTCATAGAACTGCTATTATTTTTCCCTCAGATGGAGCTCAATGTATTTTATCCAATGCCCTTCTATGTTTGGGTGCAACTTATAAACTGTCAACCTAGCTTATTAGCCCAAAATCCACCCAAACATGTCTCAACGTGGCTTATTTTCTAGCCCTAATTGGATTAAGCAATAAGCTAGACCCATCCAACTCATCCTAGCTTATAAGATAGTTTGACCAAATGAATTACGAATTCACCCTTCTTTATCTTAATATTTACCATCGAATTTGTGTTATCAAAGAAAACCACATCATTCATTGCAGAAGAGAAATCATGGAAAATTTGATTAAAAAAACGTTGGCTTATTGTTTTAAATATTCACTTTAACACCCCATGGGCATTTTGGTAATTCGCCCCTTGCCAAAAGCTCATAACAGCTTGTTTGGGAGGGATTTTTTACCCCAAAAAATTGATTTTTTAACCGTTATTTTATTATTCCAATTGTAATTTTTGACTTTTTCTCTCAGAAGTGGACTTCACTTTTCTTCTAACGGTCAAAAAATCAATCCTCAAAATCCCTTCCAAACGGGGCCTAAATAAGCACAACCGATCCTAACATATATTTTTATTGTACTTATAAGCACATGGAATCCAATCATATATGCTTTTTTCAACTTAGAAGGTAGATCTTTTTTGTAAGCTCCACCCAAACATGCTCATCAGATCCATTTATTCATCTAAGCTGAGATTTTATGATTCCCGTAGGTGATGTTCCTCGAGTAGATGGTCAGCTGGCAGTGGCCAGGGCATTTGGTGACAAGAGCTTGAAGAGACATCTTAGCTCAGAACCAGACGTTGCAGTCGAGATAGTTGATGAAGACGTAGAGTTTGTCATTTTAGCTAGCGATGGATTATGGAAGGTGGGATGTCACAGAAACCTATAGTAACAATTGTAATTCTTGAGTTCTCAATTTTGTACACTTTTTGGTAGGTGATGTCGAATCAAGAAGCTGTTGAATCCATCAGAAACATTAAGAGTGCTCAATCGGCTGCAAAGCACTTGGTCGAGGAGGCTGTTTCTAGGAAAAGCAAGGATGATATCTCATGCATTGTTGTCAGGTTTCAGTAATCTGTACATTTTCTTTCCGTCGGTGTTATGCTTCATGTAATGATGTTCGAACCCTGCTGTTGTGCTTATTGGCCATAAGTTATATCTCTAGTTTAAAGACAGGTTTGCATCCCAGATTTCAGTCTGTATATATATATATATGTGAAGATGTTTTTGAAGTTTGATTAGTGTTTTTGCGGGATAATCACTTAATGATTGGAGATCAATTACAGGCTGGAACTGAGGAAAAAACAATTCATACAATTATGCCTTAGTTTATAAAATGAATTCAACGTCGATTTTATTTTAATTAGCATTGTTGATGTCATATTTTGCATTATAATTATTAATGTATTTCTTTCTCAACTTGGATTAGTTTGACATATAGAACTTAAGCCCCTTTTTGGAAGTGCGATGAAATTTTGGGAAGCTGGCCATATAATTAGATTGATAAGAGTGTGTTTACTTTATTGGAAGTTTCCTTTTTTTCCTTATTTACACTTGAATGCCGTAAAAATACAAGTTTTAAGTGATTTCTTGAAAAATTGAAGGAAATTTAAGTGTAATTGTATTGATAAAGCTTTGAATTTCCCTAGTTGATGCAAACTAAATACCACTAGATGTTCTATTAAGACTTGAATGTGATCGATTTCTAAAAATCGTTTGTGTCAAAAATAATTTTTGAACGTTCATTCAATTGAAACATGTCATGTAGCTATGGTTGATATCGTGCACTTCAAGTTGTCAAAACTCAATTGCTAACTAATAAGAAAAATATATGAATTCATAAGTTCAATGAGTTTACATGCGCACGTCGTAAATAATGGCACTTGGAATTTCGAACTACTCAATCCATATCTAAGATGATGAGTGGGCGAGAGAGAAATATAGTGGGTTTATTTAGATCGTAAATATCATAATTTGAGTGAACAATGTGATTTGCTGTCATTGAAGTTATTCTAAAAAAATGTTAAACTCTAACTTTAAGGGTCCTCCATCACCTCATCCCTGGAGTATCATGAGAAAGGTTAATCACGAGATGTGCCACAGCTGGTTAGGGAACAAAAGTTGTTCATACACTAATGCCCACAAAGAGTCTCAATCCATGTTTCAAGAATCGAATCTTCACACTGCGGCTGTCAGCAAGACTAAATATATCTCACCATTTTCTTTTGCAACGGGATATGCCTCTTTCTAACTTACAGGTGAGGATATGAAAACCTCGTAAAAATAAGAAGTGCTCACCTAAAATCGAAACGCATGGACTGTGTAATGTGGAGCTGCCACATATACAGTTTTGCATGTAAAACCATTAGTACTATCAAGCCACGCACCTCTCTGCCATACCTCACACCCTCCTTGTCACTCTCCCTCTCTTTATAGCTCTCTGTATGTATGTCTCTTCTTTAACTCTTCCATTTCATTCACAAAAATTTAAGATGGGTAGTATTTGTGCTGAGATGCCACACAAGTTTCGTGACTCTCACCAGCTTTATTCCAACAAGAAAAGTATCGAAATTCCACCGAGAAAACTCCTTGGCCGCCTGTCCACGGCTGCGGCGATGGAGTTCTTCATGGAGTCTCCAAAAGGTAAGGCGGCTATTTTCCGGAGATTCTTGCCGTATAACAATGATGACGATGACCCTTACTCAGCCGACGATTTCAGAATGTTCGAATTTAAGGTGCGTAAGTGTAGTCGGAGTAGGAGCCACGACTGGACGGATTGTCCATTCGCGCATCCCGGAGAAAAGGCTCGGCGAAGGGATCCGAGGAAGTATAACTATACGGGAACTGTATGTGCTGAGTTTCGAAAAGGCTACTGTGGAAAAGGAGATCTGTGCGAGTACTCGCATGGCGTATTCGAGTCTTGGCTACACCCAACTCGGTATCGAACAGAGGCGTGTAAAGACGGCAAGAATTGCCAGCGAAAGGTTTGTTTTTTCGCCCATTCTGCCCGTCAACTTCGCACTCCATCTTCATTCTGTATCGAGAAATTGCACCACCATTGCTGTATTCATTGTCATTCGATTACTAATTCTCCAACTTCTACTTTACTTTGTACGACCAATTTGTCCCCCGGCCCAAATTCACCGGTTTTCAATTCTGGTCGAGCGAGTTATAAAGATGCAATGACTGAATTGACGAGCTCATTCGAAGCCATGAATGTGAATGATTTTTCTCTGGCTAGGAAGGGTAATTTCCCTTGGATCGACGAACAACCTCACTTCATTTTATCTCCTTCGATGACATCGACTACTAAATTGATTAATGAACATAACAAGTTGTTCATGGAAGACCGTAGGTACAATATTAATGAAGGTAACTTGGGTGGACCTGATCTTGGGTGGGTCAATGATCTCTTGACCTAAATAATGAAGATTTTTTATTTTCATATTTTGTGGAGAATTTTTAAATATTGTTGCTTTTAATTTGAATTCTAGTGTAAGGTGTTTGTAATAATCTTCCAATAATGTAATATTTCTCTTCTTCTTCTTTTTGTTGTATTTTATGATACTTGATTATGGTGAAGAGAGATTATTATAACTCAATCCAATCGTGGATTAATTTGACAAAGTAAACAAATGTATCCCCTCGTGCTTTTAAATAAGAAAACAAAAAGGATAAATACGAAGTTTCAGTTAAATATTTTTCCTGAGGAAAATCTTTTTGGCCGATATTGCGGAATAAGATAGTCTAATTTATTGAAAATCAAATAACAATGTGAAGGAAAAAAATGTTGTGAATAAATATTTAGCTTTAGGGACACTAGATGATTATGCTGCTGCTGCTTTTCTTTCTCGTTTTAGAGAGAAGAACGAGACAAGAGAAGTTGATTGGTTGAATCGAATTGATAGAACGAGAAAAGAACGAGAAATGAGAAGTTGATTAGTTGAATCGAATTGATTAGAGTAGTTGAGAGTGTGAGTGAGGTACAAATATACTATAATTCGTTTGGAGATATGAATGATAGTGAATTGTTTCCTAGTAGGGGAACTTGTGTGTTGGACGGCGAGAATTGTGGGGAAGATTTCTTAAAATAATAATCGAATCCGAGGATAGGATTGTAGGGTTCTTGTCACAAATTCACAAGCAATGCAGTGTGGACTTTAATTGCGTGGGGGTGGGGATACTGTTGTCTTTAATCTCCATAACATGCCCATATGCCTTTTGAATTGGCTCAATGACCCACCCAAAGCTTTCATATTCGTTTGTTTCTTTCTCTGTGGAAGTGCATGAATCTAGTCACTCAATTAATTTACAAATACGAAAAAGTTGTGTATTACATTTAAACTTAAGCATATAAATGAACTCCAATTCCTGACAATAATGCGATTATGATGTGTTCAATACTCCAAGATTCTATATAAATGAGAAACAGTCACGATCCGTGCTACCAGGTCTGTCTATGGAAGCTTGGGAGCTAAATGTGGTGTGCCTCTATATATGTGTTAGTTCACAACACGACCCATCTCTTCAACTTCAAGCACGTTTTCGTTCACTAATTGTACAATTGACAAAATTAAAAGTGGAAATTACATATTCTAATAGATTAAAAATTCTCATTTCATTAATAAGATGCCATGTTTAGTATTTCACAAATCAGAAATTTTTTTAATTAATTAATATATTTAAAAATTAATTAAAAAACCAAAATTTTCATATTTGAATATTAAATACTAATTATAAAAATTCCATTCCAACCCTAATCAATTTCCTCTCCATCTCCTTCTCTCTCTTCCTACCCGTCTTCTCTCTCTCTCTCCTCCCACCTCTCTCTCTCTCTCTCTCTCTCTCTCTCTCTCTCTCTGCGGCAGCTCACTCCGACTTCGGCGATTGCTACTAGTTTGGACAACGCGGTTTCTATTTTCATTTATGTTTATCATGGTGGCTGCAACGATGCCGAGTTTTGGGGATTTTTTTGGTGGTGTAGTGCTATGGTGGTGTGGCGACGGTGGCGCTGCTAATCATGATGGTGGTGAGACCGTGATGGCCTTTGACAGCGTCACTCGAAGCGGCACCCATAGAGATGCGGTATTGTGACGCCGATGCACCCGCGGCGCTGTGGTGGTCGGGATGTTGGCGATGGTGATGGCTGTGGTATTTGAGTTGTTGGTGATGTTAATTGAGTTCTAGTTTTCGATCTAGCATTGGGCTGGAGTAGCTCGGGGGAGGAGGCGAGGGTGTTGTGATGTTGGTAGTGGGTCGTAGTGTGATCATAGTGGTAGTCAGGGCGGTAGTGGTTGTCCCAAGTGTTGGTGGCGGTATGCGGTGGTCAAAGGTGACGATGGTGGTTGTGGATGGTGGTTTGTGTGTGGGATGGCATGGGTGACGATGGTTTGTCTTTCATTGTTTTGGTGATTGGGTTTTGTTAATGTGGTGGTGGTTCGCGTTGCAATAGTGAGGGATGGTCGGTGGTGTTGTGCTTGCTGTGGTGGTTTTGCGTGGCGACAGTGTTGCTGCAGGTGGTGGTGGGAGTTTTGACAGCGATTTGTGACTCGCAATTGGATACGTAACCTGAAAATTGTGACCGTGACTCATAATTGGATACGTGACTTGAAATTTGTGACTCTGAATCGTAAATATTGGTGGTGGACACAAATTATTTGGTTAACTGTGACCATTAAATTAGTTAATCTGTGACCAAAGATAGACCCAATAAAGAGCAATGGCCCAAAAATCAAAGGAAGAAGGATAACCAATGCTTCTCAAAAGCCCAACTCCAAGAATGAGGAAATGATGCCCACATTAGATATGTTTAGTGGTATGGGCCCAAACGTCGAGAAATTGGCTGGTCCAACATCATATGTGTCATGAAAAGCCTATCAATGTGCGGACGTGTCAACTGCGCTAACGTAAAAAAATAAATAAATGAATAAATAAATAAAAATCAAATCATTTGTCTATAATCATTATTAAATCAAAATAAATAAATGAAAAAATGAAATTCTAAATCTAGTGTTCTTGTTACCATATTTTGTTTGCATAATTAAGCCCTGATTAGTTTAACAAAAAGTTAAATTTTTAATATATTTTGAAAAAAATTAATAAAATACGTGTTAGAAAAGTTGATCAATTTTGTAAATTCTATATAAAAGTGTGTTTGGAAATGAATTTGAAGAACATTTTAAAAATGAGGGTCAAATATGAACTAAATCATTTTTTGATTCAAAAAGCCGTGATAATTAGGACTCATACCTTTAACCAGTTTAGCTCTTAATACAGGTGTTGACACGTAAAAATTCAGCCCAAATCGAACGGCCCAAGAAATGAAGCTCAATCAAATCAGATAGCCTAAAGAACGAAACCCAGTCAAACAATTCAATATGAAGGCCCAAATAGGGAGGCCCAAGAACGCGGTAACACCATCGCCCAAGCTTGCAAGTCGCCCAGAATCTGAGCGAATGGAGTGCCAGCAGTCGCTAAGAGCTGTTACTCTATTCTGGCCCAAACCTTCGAGTCGCGCAAGGTCTTAACAAACATAAAGTGTTGTGGTTATCAAGAAGTGCAGTTATCAAACCAGTTATTAAAGCAGCCCTATCACGTTCCACGATTCAAGAAATTCAATCGAAAACAGTTGAACGACGAAGAGTAATCACAGCAGTTAAAAAAGGCAGTTACATGACAAGTTGGCTATTACGAGGAAAGTGGGCAGTTGTAGAACGATCAAGAAGTTTTTAGGCGGTTGATCACAAAAAGATCATCCATGGAGTATAAAAGGAAGAAAAGACATAGAGGAAAAGGACCGAATCAAAAACTCTCGAACAGAGAACATGTAATTTTAAATTCCTTAGCTTAGATTTAAACACTTCTTTTAGTAACTCGTGTGCTTGCGCCCCTTGAAGGCATTCTGTTTTTAATTTCCAATTGTAAAGTCATCGCCAATAAAGAACACCCCTTTTTGGGACTTTATCTCAAGAGGTTTGTCCCTTACACAATTGTCTGATCCCTTTTAATTGTTAGCGACTAACACGCGCGAAACAATTTGGCACGCCCAGTGGGACAGTGGTGTTTGGTGTTGAAAATACAAAAGGTGAAATAATATGCCTCAGAGATCCGATAAGGAAGCAGCAAGTCCGGGAGGAATCCAGTCTGTGATCGAGCGATATGAGGAGTAGCATGCCTCTCCACGAACAGATGGATAGAATCAGAGCAGTAACAGTCGTTACGAACTAATGACAGAGTTGAGTCCTCGAACCATGCGTGCATTACTTGGAGAACTCACACAAGATGTCGTTGAACAGGTAAATCTTCGAAATATTCATAATGTGGAAAGATTTACCCAAAATGGGAATGCACATTATGACAACATGGCCAAACAACTAAACACTTTGAACGAAATAATGAATAAGTTAGTAGGCCAAATATGTCAACCGATTATACTTCTTGCAAATCACTTTCAAACTAGGACAATTGTGGGATATAATCCCTCAGTCCTAAATCCGAATCAAGGGGTAGAACCTCTTTCTGGTCCCTCTACTTCAAACCAAGGGGGTGGTGCAGTGCCAAATCAGAACAATAGTAGTGGTACGCCTAACTTGGGGGGTAATCCAAATATAAGAGATAATGTCCTAAACAATAGACAGAATACCCCAAGTGTTAATGAGGGAATAGATATTCAGGCTAATGGTAATGGCCCTAATCAAGGTAACTTTGTTGCCAATTAAGGACCAAACATCAGACCTCATGCAAATCAATCGGTTAACCAACCTGTATGAATTCCATATGACACCAATGTCATGTTGAAGAATCAGATTATGGAAATCGTACAGGATCAAATGGCTTTTGGGGTGCGTCCCATCATTAGGCCGACTTACACAAAGCCATATCCTCATTGGATAGACCAAGCATATCCATGGCCTAGAGGGTATAAAGTGCCATAATTCTCACTGTTTACCGATTTAGGAGAGGTGTCTACTCTAGAACACATAGGGCGATTCACATTGCAAAGTGGTGATGTAACCGATTACCATAAAATGAGTCTTTTCCCTAGTTCATTAACAGGAGTAGCTTTCTCCTGGTTCATCAATTTGTCAGCAAACTTTGTTCAAACATGGCAACAATTGGAACAGTTATTCCACGCTCAGTTTTGTAAAACTGAGTCTGAAGTCACTTTGGCTGATTTGGCGAATCTACGTCAAATGCCAAACGAATGGGCAGAAAGTTTTCTCCAAAGGTTCAAGACAGCAAGGAGCAAGTGTTTTGTACCTCTGCGCGAAAAAGAATTTGTCAAAATTGCTCAGGGCTGGTTGAGCTTTGATTTAAAAAAGAAATTCTAGGACAAGGAATTTCCTAACCTTTTCCAGTTAAGTGCGAATGTGATTAGGTATGAACGACTGATAAGAGAGGAAGAGCAGATGAAAAATTCTAGTAAAAGGACTTATTACAAAGACCCAAATTTCGACGTTCATACCATCAGTGATGAGTCATATGATCAGGCCGAAATGTGTTTGGCCGAATTGGTCAAAGGAGATACGTATACTTGTCTTATAATGGCTAAGCCTAGACCATCGGTCAAAGATGAGCCCATAAAAGATGGTAAGATAAAGGCTAGAACGTTCTCGTTCGATGTAACCAAAGTTGACCTTATATTTGATAAATTATATTGGGATAAGAAGATAAAGTTGAGCGATAAGCATAAATTACTAAACCCTGAACAAATTAAGGGTAAAAAATATTGTAAGTGGCATAATGCATGGTCACATTTGACTAACAATTGCTTGGTTTTTCGCCATGTATTACAGGATGCCATTGAATCAGGACGAATTACGTTCGATGATAAGAAGAAGATGGCAGTGGATGAAAATCCTTTTCCACAGCCACTTGGAGTGAACATGGTGACGTTTGGTTTCAAAAACAAGTTGCCAAAATCAAGTTGGTCATAGATGATGGAGAAGAGGACTCTAGACCACATCCCAGTGTCTTTGAACGAATCAAGGGGAAAGATCCAAAAAAGGACGAAGACGTCCTGTGTGCAAGATGTAAAAGAGAAGTGAGTGGGAACATGGAGAAACCAGGGATATGGCAGCATCCCCATTGCCCTACTTTCTTCCCAAACACTCAGCCTGGTAGAGGGCGAGGTACATCATTTTATAGAGGACCGCCTTTTGAGAGGCAGTTCAGGCCAGCAGATAATGGGAGAATATTCAGGCCGCAACCTCGCCAGCCAAATGTATGGCATTCGTTCCAGTATAATGCAGGAAGGGCAATACCCTTTGATGAGATTACTAGAACCCAACAAATGCGTTTCCAACGAAACTATGGACGAATGATGAGGCAGCAACAGGGAATGCCACATCCTAAAGCTTCTAAACTGCTCAAGATAGCCAATCAAAGTGTTCTCAAGGATAGTGAAGAAATGAGTACAGATGAATCAATGAAAGAGCTGTCAGAAACTTCTTCTGGGAGATCAAAGTTTGAGCGGGACAGAAGGGATGGAGAGGATCCAGATCAACCCCTTACTATCCAGTTCGGTACGTTACCTCCTGTCGTGGACAATAATTACTTACTGGCCAATGAATTCAAGAATAAAGAAAAAGAAGAAGAAGAAAGGGAGGACGACGAAGGAGAGGCTTGCGTGCTGGAATGTGTAGAAGGCCAGACTTCTAGAGAGGCCTACAACGATGAAGAAGACGACGAAATGACAGACATTGAAGTAGAAATTGACCTAGAAGCATAAGGAAGAAGGAGAGGAGTATCGCGCAATACTCTGTTGAAGCAACTACATCGGGAGGGAGTTCGTGAAGTAGACTTGTTGAGAGAGCCATCTGGACGTCCTTTTGATGTCTATGTACTGTACGGGACACCCAAAAGGAAGAAAAGAGTGTCTCGCTCTGAAAAGTATGGATCACCCCCAAGAATAATGCCCCCTCCCACAGGTTGGGTAACTGATGAGGAAGCATTAGAAAATAGTAAGAAGGAAATTCATGAGACAGAGGCTCAGCGCTATATGCTGCACGTCGACTTATTACAGGGGGATAATTTGACAGAAAACAAGCAGGAAGTAGAAATAGAGGCTACCGAAAAGGTTATTTTTAAACGGTCAGCCATGAAATTGACTAAACACTTGAGGCCATTGTACGTTAAAACTCTAGTTAATGGCATCCCTGTGGCAAAAGTGCTTGTCGACAATAGAGCAGCTATAAACATCATTCCATCTAGGATGATGAGGAAGTTCGCAAAGATAGAGGGTGACATGATTCCTACAGAAGTCATCCTTACGAGTTTCAATGAAGGAGCAACTTCAACTAAGGGAGTTATGCCATTGGACATAACTATAGGGACGACTACTAGGACCATAGTCTTCTTTGTAATAGATGGTCCTACTAGTTACAATGTGTTACTAGGAAGAGATTGGATACATGGAAGTCGCTGTATATCCTCATCGCTCCATCAATGCCTGATCTTTTGGAATAACAAAGGCGAAGCAGATGTGGTACAGGCCGATCATAGGCCTTTTGTCGCAGAAGCAAACTCGATGGAAAAGTTCATGTACGAAGAAAACTATGGACCTGTCAGGGTAGTACAAGATGGGGAAGAAACTCAAGTTGTCGCGCAAAGCGAAGAGCCATTTTCAGTGGACGCACTCACTGAAATGTTCAGACAGATGAGTCCAAATATAGTGGCCCTAGAAGAGCCAGTAATTGGCAAAAGAATAATTAAGGAGTCTTGAATGCATTAATATTATCCATCAAAAACTGGAATGTGCAATTCGATGGCTCAATCACCATTACTCCAGAATTGAAAAGTGTTCCATGGTTCCCCGTTGCAGAGATTTCTGGCATCGAAAACAAGAAATCGATGTTTTTGAGAATAAGCAGATCGGAATCGATGAAGATTATTTTGTCATAATCTGTAAGTTGCCATAATCTGAACTTGCTGTAGTTCCATTCGTTGTAGGCATCTTTTTCGGCCTTAGGATTTCTGATTCTTTGTATTATTCGGATTTTCCAGCCTGCTAATTTGAGTCAACTTTTGTGGTATTCGCTGATTGTGTCATCGACAAGGATAATGAGATCCCTAGTGGATCCAGCCATGCGGATGCTCTGGGCTGCAGCTATGGCTCCACACACATAGACATTGGCCGAGTGCAGGACGGTAGCGTAAGCTTCTCGTAGGCGATGTCTTGGGACTTTAAGGTTAGATAGACGAGGGCAACTGGAACTATGTCATCCTGTTCTTCATCAATCCATTCAATTACTGGCTTCTTTACGGCCCGTAACCGTTTATTTAATTTCTAAAATAAATTTAGTTAAGCATATGTTCTCGCGCCCTATTTTACACCAAAGGGTAGGCCTTTGGACATTAGCTTTATCAGAATTCGAGATACAATATATACCTCAAAAGGCAGT
>NC_036242.1:2031114-2052943 GCF_002742605.1 Olea europaea var. sylvestris | reverse complement strand
CCTAGAACTAATGATAGATATGGGAGTAAGAAATGTGATCGTTAGGGGTGATTCTCAATTGGTAATCCACCAATTGATTGGTAATTTTAAATGCTAAAGTGATTCCATTATAAGTCAATATGAGATCGCCCAAGAATTGTTAGAAGAATTCGACCAAATAGAACTTCAATGCGTTAATAGGATATATAACGACGTGGCAAATGAGTTAGCCCAAAGGGCCTCAGGGTACTCAAAGGTTTTGAATTGGAAGTCTACTTGTGAGTATGAAACCATATTGCCCGTGACTCAAAGAAGGGCGGAGAAGATTGAACTTCACTGCATACAAGATAGAGATGCAATGGATTGGAGAATAGAGATTAAAAGGTTCCTTAAAGAACCTAATGGAGGGATTAGTAGGAAAATGAAGATGTGTTTGCTGAACTATACACTAATAGATGAAGAGTTGTTTAAGAAACGCTCTGATGGTGTATTGTTAAAGTGTGTAAGTTTGCAAGAAGCTAGGATGATCGTGGCTGAGGTGCACGAAGGGATATGTGGAGCTCATCAAGCTGGGCAAAGGATGAGATGATTAATTATTAGGAGTGGATATTTTTGGCCAAAGATGGGAGAATTATGCGTTCAGTAGGCAAAGAGTTGTTTAGCATGCCAAAAGCATGGTCCAATACAAAGGACGCCTGCACGAGAGATGTCACATATTATTAAACCTTGGCTGTTCAAGGGTTGGGCGATAGACCTGATAGGGAAGATTTATCCCCCATCGTCCAAGCAACATACTTTTGTTATAGTTGCAACCGATTATTTCACCAAGTGGGTAGAGGCGATATCTTTGAAAGAGATCACCCAAAAGAATGTCATAGAGTTTATCCGTGATCATATCATTTATAGGTTTGGAATTTCACAAACGTTGATGGTAGATCACGAAACATCTTTGAATGGGGATCAAGTGAACAAATTTTTGAGCGAGTTTGGGGTTAAATTAGTAAACTCCACACCATATTACGCTCAATCCAATGGACAAGCAGAATCTTCTAATAAGATTCTAAAAAATATCATCAGAAAAATGATAGATGAAAATGTCAGAAATTGGTACGAATGTCTGAACAAGGCCTTGTGGGCTTATAGAACATCACCTCGGTCAAGTACCAAAGTTACTCCTTTCTAACTTGCTTATGGACAGGAGGTCGTTTTGCCTATGAAAATCAACGTGCAATCGATTAGAGTGTGCTTGCAACATAAGTTTAATGATGATGAGTATACAGAATCACTAGTTCAAAATTTATTGGGGTTGGACGAATTAAAGTTGGACGTCTTAGATAGATTGCAAGTTCAAAAACAAAGAATGGCTAAGTTTTATAATAAAAAAGTCATAGCTAAGTCGTTCAGCCTGGGTGAACTAGTTTAGAAGACGATACTCCCTTTGGATAGCAAGGATCCAAAGTACAGGAAGTGGTCGCCCAATTGGGAAGGACCATACAAAATAAACAGTGTGTTGCCCAATGGAGTGTATCATTTGGAAGATTTAGATGACACCAAGCACGTGAGATTCATTAATGGCAAATATTTGAAAAAATATGTTCCTTCTTTATGGGAATGTGAACAGATAAAAGTATAATCAAAATATATTGAACGATTAAGGACAACAAGGTCAGAGCGAAATACGTTCAAATAAAGTCCTTTATTGTCAAACGTTCATTACAAAGATGCAAAAAATACAAATAATGGATGCTCTACAAACTACAATTAAAAGTAAGCTAATCTCCCGGTCAATCGTCGAGTAAGAGGGTAGATTGGCCTCGCACCGCCTTCCTAAATGTATCGCTGCAATGGTGGGATCGCCAAGTAAGAGGGTGGACTGGCCTCACACCACCTTCCTAAATGCATCGCTACAATGGCGGCCTCAGAGATCCGATAAGGAAGCACTCTCAGCAAGCAAGGTGTCCCGCAAGCATCCCAAAAATTGCCTTCTGTCATCGAACTCCTTGTAAAGGATAAAGAGACGATGGGAAGAATTTTGATGGTAAAAACTTTGCTGCTGGCCAAAAAATATTTCCTATACCTCTCACACCATAGGTGACATCAAGGCAAATAGTAAAACGGGCGGACCAAACAATCCATTTTTATAGAAAGACGAAGGTTTTGGATTGATTGTCAGAAAGCCAAACAATGGCAGCAAATTGGTTTCGAAGAAGAAAATGAAGATGAAGATGGAAGATGGAAAGTGCGAAGCATACGTACATTTATAGGGGGTGGAGATGAAGAGACAGAATATGAGCAGCCACATTCTGCCTAGTAAATGGAATTAAGCAGCCCAAAGTTTTGTAAAAAGAGGTGGAAATATCAAGAGAAAATGTGCAAGATTTTTAGCACAAAACAGTTAAATGCTTAAAGAATTGGCGATTAAAAGACAAACGTTAAATAAATGCACAAGAAGTTAACATATATGTTCATTAATGATGAACAAGGTTACAAAAGGAAAGTCAAATGCGAAATTACAAAAAGAAAAGTTAAGGCGTCATATGTCTTAATTATAATGCACTCCATACTGAACGAATTCATTCCCTAAATTTTTCCCAATCCTTGTTCTGCCGAGAGGAAGTGATGTTCAATTCAGCCAAGACATCATCATCAACTTCCAACTTCTTGTACTACTCGACCAAAGACTTAGTTAGCTCAATTCCTTGGGAGGGGTTGCGCTTTTTAGCAGCCATTCTCACCTTGCAGTCGTCCATTTTGGCCTGAATTCCTTCATCTGAGCAGCCAAACTAACCATCAAAGAGTCTTCAATCATGACTTCGGAAGAGATTTCTTTCAACTCATCATCAGCCTTGTTGATTTCCAGATGCAAAGACTCTTTTTCAAATACGGCGCGAAGATATTGAGTACTTTTGGCCTTTAGTTCAGCATTCTTGGCCAGAAAGGAGAGGACCTCGGAATAGATAACTTTCAACGTCGCTTTAAAATCGGCAGAAAGATTGAGCGACCGAAGTGTCAGTGCTTGCTTCAACTTTGCATTCAAATGCTCAAGCTTATCCTTGTGTCTGGCAGCACTAGCCTTACCAACGTCCATATCCATGAAAGACACGTACTCAAAAATCGACTGCTTGAGGAACTTCAAATCTTCCTCTGAAGAAGTAGCAGAACGGCCAGATGGAGCAGGGCGAGATGTCTTGACTTGCCCCCAGGAATTGAACAAGTCTTGGATGGAACGCACAATCTTGTCAGCATCCTGCAAAGAAAATTGTCAATATTGAAGATTCTCACTACAATCAACAAGATGGAAATAAAAGTGAAGCAAAGATTACCTCATCAATAATCGTGGAAGATGGCATATCCTCAGCCAAGTCTGCCACCTGAGACTCCACCATTCGTGATGACTTCCCCTTGTCTGAGCGAGAAGATGTTGCCACAACGGGCAGACTCATAGGAGCATCTGCAAAACTCAAAAGCAACAAATCAGAAACCAAATAGCACAAGCAAAGGTAAAGTATCAAAAAACTGAATTACCTTCTGCTTCGATGTTTACGGGGTTGACGCCCTGGGAAGAAGGTGGCTCATCCATTGGTTGTGATGAGGATTCTGGGACTGAAGATGTCTCTTTAAGCGTAGTCCCTTCATCAACTGGTTCAGATGAAGCAGCCTCAGCGGAGGATGATGGAGCAGGAGCTGTTGATACCAAAGCCTTTAAAGGAGAGGCTGAACTTTTTTGAGAAGTCCAAATAAATCATCAGCACACAGAAAAGTTTCAAATATGGAAAAGTATGCTTGTGAGTAAACCAATTTAATTACCTTCCTCCTGATAATAAGAAGGGTATCATCATCATCAACATTATCCTCCAGAATGGGAGATGCTGAGGCTGGCCGTTTGCGGCTTGGGGTACTCTTGGCTGCAGTAGGTTTGGCAGGGAGAGAAGAAGATGGACGAGCAGACTGTTTAGCGCGACGAGGAGGAGAAGGACTCCGGATAGACAAAAGAGTGACTAAAATAGGAGGAGGGAAAGAAATGCTCGGCTGGTCCAGTGAATGAAAGGCACTATTGGCATCAGTCGCAAACAATTTGCGCTTCACTGACGGCCAGAGCTGTTCAAAAAATGGATGGATGGCGTGGCTAGAATTGAAGGGGGCTAATGAAAAATAGCTTGTTAAAAGAAGATTGCGAGCATTTATAGCCTATGCCTTCGCCTTATTAATAATATGGAAGAGGTCAATCAAGTTCCTTGAAAGCAAGGAGGAACAGGCCAAGTTTGGCCGAAACCAAGTTGGCGAGCAAAAAATTGGGGAGCATATATTTCTACCCTTGCCTTGGCATTGGTCCCAGTTAAAATATCATGAAATAACTCCCTCCCAGTTAAAAACTGGATCCAAATGAGCAGAGAGGTGCTTGCGCTGTCTATAGTGGAGGGAGGATGCACATAGTTTGGAGTCAAAAAAGGAAGAAAAGGAAAGAAGTAAGGGATTGAATTCAAAGAATAAAAGGATGAAAAAATGTCCCTTCTAAGCATATTTACAGGAGCCAATGGCTCAATGGCTAGCCCATAGTAGCTAGCAGAAGAACGAGAAATTGATGGAGCACCAAGAAATGGAAAATAGGATCTCAACCACAGTTGAGTGAACCAAAGAGGTCCACTACCAGTGCGAGATGCACCATTCTTCAATTGAGTTTGAAGAGAAGTCGTGCCTCTATAAAGGGCAGGCAAAAAGAAAGAACATAAATTCAAAGGCCTGCCACGCGCCAATTCGTGCGTTATGGGTAAATAACTCAGGGAGGGCTTTATACTTGGCACACATAAAACATATTTACAAAGCCAAACCAGAAGAAAGGTCACTCACTCAGTATGGGAAGGCTCAGCGCTCGAATGGTTATGAAGGGCTTGCAGGCTTGAATAAGACTCGGTGTAATTTTTACCAAACTTTGGGACGCCACCAAAAATAAAGATACCAGGAAAAATGGGATCGCCCAAAGGTGGTAGATTCACTAAGGCCCCAACATCCCTTAAAGTAATAGACATGGGGCCAAGAGGGAACAAAGGTATTATATTCAGAAGATCAAAAACTTAGAGCGATCGAAAAAAGTGCTGAATCAAAAGTAGGGGGTTGAATAGAGATTTCTAACAAATCAGAAATCCTAGCATTATCAAAAAGTGCCTTTGTAGGACCATGGTCCACAAGGCGAGCATGCCACCTACGGAAAACTACGTCAGATTTGGGCCAAGTGCGAATACCTCTTTTGCGAAGTGGCCCCAGCGGCAAAGAGTTTAGAAATGGAGGGCCTTGAGTACAAGGAAACAGCTGGCCCACCGCCGCCTGTTCGACTGCCTCTGCATTGTTGAAGAAATGAACAAGGTAGAACTCATTGAGTTCGACATTGGCAGGCGCGAGAAAGTTCGGAGTTATGTATGGACGACTCAGAAGTTTCTGAAAGTCATCAAAACTAAAGGAGTCGCCAGATTGAGATTGTGAAGTAGTCATTAGGGATGAAACGGAGTTTTTTCAGAGTTACGTAGCAAGGAAGCAAAAAGATGAACAGTAAATCGTGGGAGAGAAATGCGAAAAAGTGAGGCGTGATTTATTGGTGCAGTGAAATGACGTGTCTGGGGGTTATAAGGGTTTGCAAAACATCGTACCTTTTCAATCTATGGAAGAAAACAATGATTGAAATTCTTGGGAATTTCGAATGTTGCTGGAAACAAAAAGTGAATATGGCAAAATTTAATAATTGGTATTAATTTTGCCATATTGGGGGGTAATTGTTGACACATAAAAATTCAGCTCAAATCGAACGGTCCAAGGAATGAAACTCAATTGGAAAATCTCCAAATTTGATAGCCCAAAGAACGAAGCCCAATCAAACAATTCAAGATGAAGGCCCAAATAGGGAGGCCCAAGAACGCGGTAACACCATCGCCCAAGTTTGCAAGTCGCCCAGAATTTGAGCGAATGGAGTGCCATGCAGTCGCCCAGAGCTGTGACTCTATATCGCCCAAACCTTCGAGTCGCCCAAGGTTTTAGCAAACATAAAGTGTTGTGGTTATCAAGAAGTGCAGTTATCAAAGCAGTTATTAAAGCAGCTCTATCACGTTCCACGATTCAAGGAATTCAATCGAAAACGGTTGAACGACGAAAAGTAATGGCAGTAGTTAAAAAACGCAGTTCCATGACAAGTTGGTCATTACGAGGAAAGTGGACAGTTGTAGAACGATCAAACAGTTTTTAGGCGGTTGATCACAAAGAGATCATCCAGGGAGTATAAAAGGAAGAAAAGACATAGAGGAAAAGGACCGAATCAAAAACTCTCGAACAGAGAACATGTAATTTTAAATTCCTTAGTTTAGATTTAAACATTTCTTTCAGTAACTCGTGTGCTTGCGCCCCTTGGAGGCATTCTGTTTTTAATTTCCAATTGTAAAATCATCGCCAATAAAGAACACTCCTTTTTGGAATTTTGTCTCAAGAGGTTTGTCCCTTACACAATCGTCTGATCCCTTTTAATTGTTAGCGATTAACATGCGCGAAACAACAGGATCATTCAAATTAGATTTCTTTGTTATTGGGATATATATAGCCATCACTACACATAATGTCCTCTATTAAAAAAGGTCCTAGATCGATGGTAATCTAAGTAGATGTTTTCAGCAAGTGCAACATGGAAAGTCGAACGCTTACTATTTTTTGTTTTAAAATGTTCAATCTTCTTGCTTCGATAGTTGAATAAGTTTTAGCCCCCGTTTGGCCCAATTTTTGCAAATTAAAATGGGTGGAATAGTGTTTTTTTGAAAAATGAGTTATTGAAAAAAAAAATTACGTATAATATTATTTTATGGAAGATAGTGTAATCAAAAATAGGAGAGACAAAAATAAAATTTAATTTAATAGGAGACAAGTTGAACAACCAAACTATGTTGTCCATTTTGCACCTAATTAGTTGGTTTAGTCTTTTTAATTTATTTGTTTTTACTGTTTCAAACTGAATTAAATGTTATTTAGTCCCATTGTGATTATAACCTCAGTTTAGGTGACATTAAATGATAGATTAGATAAAATAAATCATTTAATTTCATATTCCATTTAATCTATTATTTAATGTCACATTAAGACTATCTAAATTGAGATTATAAGCTATCATTGCTCTCTCAAATTACTTTAAGAATGAGCAATGACATACGTTCCAATTAAAATTAAAAATAGACTTAAACTTTATCAAAGAAGAATGATGAACATACGTTTCATTACATTACATTTTATTTTTCTCTCTCATATTTTCAATCACAATCTTTCATAAAATAGTATTACATGTAAATCGAAATTTTTTTCCTTTTTCCAAACATTCATTTTTCAAAAAAAATAAAATATATACTATTCCACTCATTTTCTTTTCTAGAAAATGGAGGTCAAACGGGGACGGAACCTTAATCCGGCATGGGGCGGCTAAGTCAAAAGTAGAGCTTTCATTGAATTTTAAATTAAGTCAATAAAATTTAATTTGACTCCATTAAGTCACTTGATATCAATTTATTCAACTGATCACTAAACTTCAATTTAATCTTTAATTTTAAAACTCTATAATAGGTTTTCTTTCAAATTGATGAACAGATTTCCGGTGCCACCACAAAAAGACGCACTATATCAAAAAGTGTTAAAATGAAATAAATACACATTTTAACCTTTTAATCCAATATTGTCACAACCTTGATTTTACCGTTTTCTTACTAAAAGTTGCATTTGATAAATTAGACATTTATTGTATGACTATCAATAAGGGATGGCAATTCGAACCGTCAAAATCGAAAATCACGGTTGACCAAGTCGAACGGAGCGAAAAAAATCGAGCTGATAGTGCAATGAGGTAGGTATAATATTTGATTTTAATTACCCAATTTGGGCGGGCAGGGTATGGTATTTACGCCGTTGACCTGCCCCAAAACTATTGCCCGTTAATTTTTATTTTTTTTAAAGTACCTATTAAAAAAATAATAATTGGGCAATTAGGTTTCCATTATTCTTAAAGGTTGAACCCCAACCTTGAGGGCCCCCACCTCCTGGTCCCTAGAGTTTTGTGAGGGAGGTAAATCGCGGGATGTGTCCCAACAGGCCAAGGAATAAGAGCTGTCTGTACACTGCGCCTACAAGAAGTCCAATTTCATGTCTCAGGAATTGAACCCACATATTGCAGTTGCCAACAAGATGTGAGATTATTCTTTCTATCAAAGAAGATTGAATATGAATTGAGGTTGGAGCTTTTAAGTTATTGAGTAGGAATCAAGTTCGATGCATAAGGATTAATGGATAACGATATTGTTTAGTATTGTTATATTGATGATATTGTTTATTAAATTCGAATTTTTTATTTGAGAATTGGGATATTGTTTGCAATTTCATTTGGGATATTATTTGCTAAATTAACTTAGTATTGTGTTTTTTATTTATTTGTGTGGTAGATGAGATTTTGAAAATGTATCAATTGTGAATTGTGATATTAAAAATTAATTTGAGTATTGTGAAATGTGAGTATGTGATATGTGAAAATTGGAAATGAGAAATTGGGAAATTTATGATTTGTGATAAAGTGGTTTGGAAATTGAAAATTGAACCTTTAATTATATTTTGAAAAGTAATTTTAATTATAATATAGATTGTGGAATTTTTTTTCAATCGATGTCCCAACCTAGTTTTTATAGTGGTGCATCTAATCCCATAACCAGGGGTGGAGCCCCATTAGGTCCAGTGCGGGCAGATGCCCGCACTGACCTTTTGGGCTCCACTAGGCCCAAATTAATTTTTTTTTTGGATAAAGCCTGGATCAATGAAAAAAGCCCAATTGCCTACAGTCCATGCCCGTTTACTGACCCGGACCCGGTTTCGTTCAAATCAAAACCGAACCCTTGGTTGACTTGAGCTTGAATCGTCTCTCTCTCTCTCTCGACCGTTCGACCCATCGCCTGCTTCTCACAATCTCGCCAGTCGCCACTCCAGCTCGAAGTCGCCGACTTCTAGAATGTAGTTCCAGTCCACCGCCAGCTGCCGCGGCCACCGCCTGCCAGTCCAAGCTGCCCAACAAAAGAAGAAGTGTCATACTGATACTGAATCACTGATTCACTGGAGAGTGGAGATTGGAGAAGCCCGAAGCAGCCGGAGCCCAGAAGAACGAAGAAGGTGATTTCGATTTCGATTTAATTTTCAATTTCACACTATATGAAAAACACATATACCCAAATCGTGCCTGCTGTTCTGTGATTTCCAATTGGGAATTTTCAGTGAGACAAAAAGGATTTCTGGACTATTTCTTGTTATAATATATACTTGTGTTGTGTATTAGTGTATAATGGGATGATGACATTCTTGCTTAGTTGCTTAAGCTCTGTTTTAGAGAAAAAAGTGATTGATATGTTCTCTAAACTTGAATTAGGGTGTCCAAACTTATCAACACTCCTATGGATATTAGATACATTTGTCTCAGAGGTAATGGAATCAGATTTTCATTCAAGAAAGCTAATGGATTTCGAGAAAATTGTGTGTCATCGTTAATCAATCATTTATATCAGAATAGCATCTATCATTAATCTACCTTTCTTTTTGCTGCAGTTTATTGTAGTTTCTTTGAAGGAAGGCATGTTTAACAATGCCAATGTTCTTTTCCGAACAAAATTTGTGGACAATGTTCTTTTACGAACAAAATTTAAGCAAAACAAGTGATTTCAGTTAACTGGTGAGATTATTGATAATATCTGGGTAATACTAATTATATGTAAAGTACTCAATCATGCTTCAGAATCCTAATCTCATAGTATCTTTGAGCATTAATAGACAATTAGATATAGCTTGTGACTCATGATGTGTTTTCAAGTAATGTCGTACTGTGTTAGGTAGCAACGTGGTTGTTCAGTTTAATGAATCTTGGTCTCAAATATAGTGACAAACGGAGCAAGTTTTTATACTGGAATAAGTACCATCTCGCATTCATGAATTGCAGATTAGGCACGTATATTATTCGGGCTTGACAAGTCATCCAGAACATCACATTGCAAAGAAGCAAATGAATGGTTTTGGTGGTGTGGTTAGTTTTGAGGTTAGTGTTAAATTACTGAACTAAATTCCAATATATATTTCTGTTCTGACAATTTCTCTGAAACTTTAACATTTTGAATTTTGATTAGGTTGATAGAGATCTATAGAGAACTGCAAAATTTGTTGATGCACTAAAGATTCCATATATAGCTCCATCCTTTGGAGGCGGTGAAAGCATTGTTGATCAACCAGCGATCATGTCTTACTGGTATGTCTTTTTCTGTTATGGAGCTGGGTGATTAATATTTTTGCATTTTGAAATGTGATAAGCGAGTAGGATACTTTTCTAAAATGTCCCATATGGCCCAGATATTTCATAACACGTTTCATTAGAAAGAAATGGACATAGCATGACTACTTATCCAGCATTTTGTTAGAGGATGACCTGAGCTGTCTTGTTTAGAATAGCAAAAAGGAGGATTTTGGATACTATATGTATTTGTAGACGCATTTAATAAATGCAATGCTGTACACATTGTTCCACCAAAACCTCGAAGTTCGAATTTGAAAAATGATGCCCACACTGAATATAAATCCTGGCTCCGCCCCTGCTCATAACTACTTCTAATCAAGCAAATAATTTATTAAGCATTGATAACACAAATAAGTCTCATGTATAATGCATTTATTCTATGTTATTTTGGATTGTATTGTACTGTAATTTAATATGAATATACGATTTTTACGATTTAGTATATCTACATATAGATAGAATAATTTTTAATGTTATTTAATTTGAAATTAATAAATGACATCGCTATACGGTTATTGACTGTTGACGGTTAATGATCAACGACCATCTTAGTTGGGTCGAAATTCTGGATTTGCCTTTATTCGTGGCTATTAATGTCTGAAACGAACTGAATCGACTTACGTGGGTATGGTGCGGTTATGATATGACCAAAAAATTAGTGATTCGATGATGATTTTTGCCGAACAGAACCGTTGCCAACCCTAATTCAATTAAACAATTTACGTCATCTTGAATGAAGATATTTGATGAAATTTTAACATTTGAAATTAAAATGAAGTTCACTAACTTTATCGAGAAGTGAAGTAAGTTAGTCCCTGTTTGTTATTAATTTCTTAAAATTTATTTTTCTTCGGAATTTAATCAAGTTTTGAACTACATATTTTATTAATTTGTAATCAAACCAAACATAGCCTTAAATTTTATTCAAGGTTCAGTGAGTGCAGAAGAAATCCAAAGTCCGCACATATTCCCCTGCAGCTATAGATGGCCCCACCAAAAGAGGCTGCCGGTGGCACCCCAAGTCTCCACCGTGGGCCCACCGCGGTGTCGCCGCACCATCTCCTACGCGCTTTAAGATATACATTAGAAAAATAGTAAATATATTTGGTGGATTCAATGGACGGCAAAGTATTAACTAATAAAGTAGTAACACGTGCCCTCCACCGTAGTCACAACATGTACCAAAAAAACACGGTTTTTTTAACGATGGGACCCATGTTTAGGATGCTGTCGGTGACATTGAGTACACTTGATTTTCTTTGCTTTTACTCTTTGACCACAATAATGCTTTCATTGCCTAATTAAATTTTTATTTTTCTCTTCTATTATTCGATCTAAATCGAGGTTTAGTCCCGTTTGACGATTATTATTTGAATTTTTTTTACATATTTATTTTTAATCACATATTTACAAAATAAAATATTTTATACGTAAATTAAATCACATATTTTTCTAAAAATTACTGTTCAAAATATTATTTAGACTTAAATAATACCATCAAACAGGGGCTAATTATATAATTTAACCATAGTCTCACCTAATTCTAACAATGACACATAATCTTTTAATTGTAAATGAAAATATTTTATTTCAAAAGTAATGTAAAATGAGAATGGTACTTTAGGTTATTTTAGGCCATATTGATATGATGTTTCTATATTCTTTTATGTAGTTTATTGAATCAAGAATTTTAAGTTGATTAAATTTGAAGAGGGCTCTCGACTAGCTGATTTCTTTGTTTTGAATTCTAATCCTGAAAGTATCCTCCTAGAAAAGTTGAGTGAAATATGTAAATTCATATCAAACGCACGAAATTTAATATTTTCAACCTAGATGTTATATCGTCAAAATTTTGTAGGTGAAAAATGAGGAAATAGCCGGACAAGAACAATATATCTCTACTGGTCCATTACTGCATTTATTTATTATTATTTTTTGTAATAATTTATTTTATGTTTCATATACGGAGACTTTGACTCTTATGAGAATGGCAATTGGCAAGCTAAAATTAAGAAGTATGATTATTGATTCATGATCTTTTTAATTATATTAATTTTCTTCACTTTTAAACACATAAGTAAACGGACAAAACTATAACTCCAGAATATAACCAAAAGCAAGTTAATTTAAATATTGCATTGAATCAGAAGCCCTAATTGCCGATTACAATTGTGATAAACAATCAGAGAAATTAGAAGTCTCTGATAATTAAAAACACAATAATATTTTTATGTATTTACAATCAAAAGTCAGTCTCTTTCACTGTGAAGATTCAAGCTTCATCCATGGCAGGTGGTAGATTAAGATCAAAATCCAAAACTCTCTTTGTATATATCTGATTCTCATCAACAACAGAAGAAGAATCAGAATCACTCTGAGCGCCGCCGTCGCCGCTCTTGGGAAAGTGAACCGCCGCCGTATTCAGCCGGTATTCTGGCGGAGGATCGAAGTACAGAACCGGACGTCCAGTGGGCGAAACCGCCATGGCTGGCTGGTAATGAAAAAACTGATACCCATTCACAGCAGTAGCGGTGGAATTTACTCCAAGGAGGCGCGTGAGGTCAAGCTCAACCGGCGGTTGAGTATTGATTGCTATGACGCTTGATGACTCCACGGTGCTGCTCTGGCTAGGGCTGTGGACATCCGAAGGTAAAGGGAAGTTAGTTTTAGCTTTAGACCCACGGAACTCACGAGCGGCGGCGTCGTATGCACGAGCCGCCTCCTCCGCCGTGTCGAACGTTCCCAACCATACACGGCTCTTCTTCCCGGGATCTCGAATCTCCGCCGCGTAACGGCCCCAAGGCCTCTTCCTCACGCCCCTGTAGTGCACCTCCTTAACGCCATTAAAAGCCTTATTAGCCTTATCCTTAACTCCATTAACAGCCTTATTTGTCTTCTCCTTCGCCGCCATGAAGAATTCTTAAAATCTCACTCAAATTGCTGTGAAACTGAAGAGAAAATTTTTAGTGGTGAAAATGGGTTACAGATTGAGAGAAAATGGAAGTGGATATATAGGAGAGAGGATAGAGGAGAGAGAAAGTGGATTCAACGAGGGGGGTTTGACTAGGGGCGCCGCCCAAGTGAAGAGAGATAAATTGCGTGGCTGCGCGTAGTGTATTGAGAATCGTGGGTTGTGGGCCTGAAATAGGGGCACGTGGCGCGTTTAGGGCGTCGATGCGCCGGCAACTGTGTTATTTCGCCCCATATTCCTCGCACACTGCACCGTGTGACCTTTATGGGTTCGGTTTCACACTGCCTCTGTTTGGTGAGGAATTATAATTAAAAATTTAATTTGACTTAAATCAACAATTTATTTTAACAGTATATTTCATGAGCTGTACAATTTATTTTAACAGTATATTCTTCCAATTTTTATTAAAAAAAAATTGCAATCCTCACCAAAAGGGTCTATTAATTAATTGTACATGATTAAGGCCAAATTGACCTTCTATAATGGATACGATACTTCATTAAAATGTTTTAGAGAAAATTGGGCTAGATTTTTCAATCTTTGTAATAACTTAGTTTAGTATCATTTATATTTTCAAGAATGAGGTTGTTAAATCCATAAATCTAGTTATTTTACTTGGATCATGTTTGGTAATATTTTTAATCCAATTAAAATTAATTTTTTGACCATTATTTCACTATTTTAATCGTCATTTTTGAATTCTTCTCTTACAGGTAGGACCCAATTTATTTCTAACTATAAAAAAATTAATTAACAAAATTTCTACCAAATAAGCGCTTAATGAAGATAGATAGTGCAAGTTATAAAATCTATTATATAATTACTCTGAACGCTTGTAATAGAAGTTTTCTCTAAATTCAATAATGAAATTTCAAAACTTAAAGATAAATGTTTAGTAGTGGATGGTTTTGTAAGTCACATGAAAATCTCGTGTGATTCTAATTTTATATGGCCTCCATTTTGTGAAAATGAAAATGGGTAAAATGGTATTTTTTCGAAAAATGAGTGTTTGAATAAGAAAGAAAAAATTTCGATTAACGTGTAATATTATTTTATGGAAGATTGTGTGGTTGAAAAGAGGAGAGAGAAAAATGAAATGTAATGGAATGAAAATCAATTGGCCAAACGAGGGCATGGTCTTTTCATTACCAAGTAGTTACCTTCATTGAAAATCGGATGCAATTTTAATGCATCACACGAGGACATATTAATTTTTAACAATAATATGCTCGGCTCAATAACTTTAAATACCTTAGCGTGATGTTAGACATTAATTAAACTTGGTACAAATTAATATAGAATCCTAGTTTTTAACGTAAACTATAAGTAGGGTAGGAGTTGTTCAAACATACGTATACGGCACAGCACAGACATAGAACCAGCCAGCCGGCCGCCGACTATTTAGTTTAGTAGTATTACTGACAATACTATTATTATTGTAATAAAAAGAGGTATCGCATTTGTCTCTCCCTCGCTTTATCCGACAATTTATTAAACGTTAATGGCTCCAAATCTACGCGTCTGCCTAACAAACCAGTGTCGTGCGTCACTTTCTTTTCCTTATCTTTTGCGAACCGTTAAGATTCTAATAGAGTGCGTTCGGTAGAGAAATAAAGGTTGATCCAAAAAGAAAATTATTTTCGTTCCTTGTTCACGGTTATCGTAAAATTTTAAACGAACATCACTTCTTTCTTTAATGTTTCTCACATTAATCAAAGTTGAATGTACATTGCATGTTATTTTAAAATACTTTTTAAGTGATGTAATATTAAAATTTGGTACTAATTTGTTGGAGGATTTGATAAGTCTCGAACAAATTAAAAAAAATAAATTTTAGCATAGAAATTTAAGAGAAGAAAATCGTACTCTTAAAACTTAATTTCTATGATTCAAATTTTTTATAATAACTAAATTACTATAAATAAGCAATCTTTTTATATTACATTTGATACATAAAAATTACTTATTAATACATAAATTAAAAACATCTATGAAAATTTTTAGATACATGAATATGAATAAATTCATCTATAATGACTCTATATTTATGTAATTCAAGATTCATCAAGTGAAAATCCATTTAATCTAGATTAATGTGAATGTTAATTAATTGAGAATCAATAACACAAATTTCATAAATGAAAATAATTATGTAGTATTTATTACATATCAAAAAACGAAAAATAAGGTATTATTGAAATAATTGAATTGTATGAAGATTAAGGTCTCGTTTGGGAGGGATTTTGAGAATTGATTTTTTGACCGTTAGAAGAAAAGTGAAGTCCACATGTGAAAGAAGAAGTCAAAAATTACGGTTGGAATAGTAAAATAACGTTCAAAAAATTAATTTTTTGGGATAAAAAATCCCTCCCCAATAGACCCTAAAATCGTCCAAAAAAATGATTCTCTCTTAATGTGATATATTAATATACTAGTCATTTGCCCTTGCAATGCACGAATTAGGTTATTTTAAAGGTAATGCCAGTGTGTTAAATGTGTTGGATTTCCTTAAATGACATCCTGCACTCAATGTTTTATGGCCACACCAGGATGGACTTTTCTTTATACAGCATACAATCATATGTCAAAGATCAATGAACATCATTTGAAAATCTCAAATCATAGTATCGGTACATATTAATATATAAAATAATAATAAATTTGACGTCTCTTAGTGTATTAATACAACTATTAGAACAAAGATCAAATTTTAGGCCAGTGCATTGATTAAATAATTTCTAGGGTTCTAAAGTGAAAATGTTGAATTTATTTTAAAAAGATTTTCAAACGAACGAATAGATTACCATATAAGTGCTGATCTTTCTTGGTCCAGTGGCATATGCAAGTATTGGCTGGCTAGGGTGGCCGCCCTAGCTAGATCCACCGAGAACAAATTTTTTTTGTTGTACAACAGCTAAATTAATTATCTTATATAACCCCCGTTTGTTTCTCATTTTTGGAAGAATGAGAATGAAAAATATAGTCGTTACGGGGCCTCACACAAGAGATAGAAATTCAAATTTGGTGACTTGATATGATGAATAACGATCATATTTTTTATTTTAATGAGAAAAAAATGATAACCAAATAGGGGCATAAATGATAATTCATTTTATGTATGAACATCTACATAGCTGAGTTGGTTGGAGCTATCGTAATCAAATTAGAGCTCATGGGTCCGAAACACTTCCAAAGCAATTTGTATTGCAAATTTTCTAATTCAACAATTTTTACCAAAAGTGATGCAAAGGAAGCGATTCGAACCTGGAACCTTCTTTAAGATTGTTGAGGACTTGACCAGTGTGACACTATACAGATCTCATTGAACATCGACCATAAAGGTGCCAGATCTATCGAATGTTAGAGCTTTCACAGTTGGTATTGCATTATCCTTGTGGAACACAATGGTGCTCTCTTGATTATCTAACCCTCCGTTTTGAGTTTTGAAGAGGATCTTTTTTTACGATAAAGCAACGAGAAATGGAAAACCCTCATTTCCCTAATGATCTTATTGCCTGCACCAACCAATAAGATATATCATAATACAGAGAAAGCGTTTTATTAATCAAACACCATGTATGGTCTTTTCAGTTCTTTCGTTAGGTCAAAGAATAACTCTATCTATTCACTCTTTATACCCTTTGGACCCAACAAATGCATTCCTTCAATTTCTCAAGTAAATTGCTTTATGTTATCATATTTATTTGATATGAGAATTATCCCTTAAGATGCCCTCACAAGATAGTGGCTCGTTTGAGCAAATCAATCTTGAAATCTACGTGCCTATTTTTTTGAGTCTTAGTCCTCTTTTGAGTTTAGTGTACTCTAATACAATATAAAGATTTGAGGTTTCATTTTAAAATATCAAACCTTATTAAAAAGAGTTATGAATTGGTCTATGTTATCGTCTTTATTCGATGTGAGAATTGTAACAACTTAGACCTCTCGCTCAAGTCGTTAGCTTACGTATGTCCGCTTTGGGTGGGTCTTGCGCCCACTTATCCCTCACGGCTTTATGTCGCAAGGCCCATCCAAAGCGGATAGTACGTAAACTAACGGTTTGGGAGTGTTTTTTTTTTCTAACGACTCGGACCTTTAGCTCAAGTGCCCAATTGGTATCAAGATTCAATTTAAATCTCATTTAAAGGAAATGTTATAGTCCAGGTCATTACAAAAAAGAAACACGCGTTTTTTTTAATGACCCGGACCTCTCGCCCAAGTCGTTAGCTTACGTAACCAGGATTCGACTTAAGTCTTACTTAAGGGAAATGTTATGAGTTCGAATCCTGGAGGACGCGACAAAAAGCCGTGAAGGGTAAGTGGGCGCAAGACCCACCCAAAACGGACAGTACGTAAGCTAACGATTTGGGCGAGAGGTTCGGGTCGTTACAAGAATTATCCCTTATCATGGTGGCTATGGACCAATTTCTTTAGGGATGGCATCATGGAACCAAGGCAAGGCCCTTTTCATCCTTCACGTAGTTGGAGATTTTCGGGGGACGGGTGAGAAAGTGGTTGAAATATTTTATTTTCGTTCCTTTTATTTATTTATATTTAATGTGAATTAAGTTTAAAATTATATTAATAAAATAAAAAATAAGATTCAAAATATAGATCGCATTTCCCGCTTTTGCCTTGATTTCTCAGTTGTGCAAGAGCACGGGCATTTTGCCAACCTTACAGGTCACATTTGCCCATCTTTTTTTGTAATCCCAAACTTGGCCTAATTGTGAGCCTTTTAAATGGTTTGATTTGAAAATAGGTTTAAAAAAATAAATAAATAAATCATGCGATACCATCTACAACTTATATATACAGAGTAATCACGTAATAAAAAAAAAGATATTTTAGAAAAAAAAAAAAACTCAACATTTTTATATACTTTTGAAGCATACTAAAATTATTTTAAGAGTGTAATTTGCACTATACTCTCCTGGGAGGTTGAGGGATTCCCAGTATATGAAGATATAAAGAAAAAGCCTGTATCATGTGTCGTCTCACCACTTTTATTTTGCAACCATGCTATTTGCAAATTTTTTTTTTTTTTGACAGTTTCTTTGACAGATGCTGTCTTAATTTGAACTTCATAAATTTCAAATCAAGGATTGAGGCGCATGTCATCTCATCATCTATCAAAAAATCTGTCAAAACATTTTTGTACAAGTAATTTGATTCTTTATTTTGGATTATATTCTATTTGGTCATTTAGTGATAATATTAACGTTTATTGACATGCCTTCTATTGTGGGATTCATTCATATGATTATCTCGTGCATGCATACTTCTTCACCAAGCTAGGTAGTAAATTTTACTTGCCTAGTTTCTTCCCTTTTGTCTTTGCAATCTTACTACTCAATTCTTGAATTATTATATTTTTCCCTAAATTATGTACCCTCTAATAAAACCTATTTTTCTCTATTCATTCTCAGCAAAACAAAAACAGAAATAACAAATTTGCAGCCATGCCAAAGAAACTGCCATGGCTCCAAAGATATGTTATAACTACAGTCACCATGATACCATCTTCCCAGAGCATTCAGAATTTTCTGTACATTTCACATAATTAACACAGCCTGAAAATTTTAACAAGCTCCTCATCTCCTGCCTGACTAAGCAGCACAAGCTGTTATTAGGTAAAAATAAAATAGTTAAACTCTGCTCTATCTAAAACGGAAAGACGACTTCAATTTTTCTTGAAATCCGCATAAAATTAGGAATTGATTTTAGTGGCGGGTTATCAGTTTGTTTGAATTAGATTTTGCCATATTTTCTGAATTATAATGCATGTTACCCCAAAAAATCAAGGTTTTAATCGTTACTTTCTTAAGTCAACCGTCATTTTTTACTTCTTCTCTCCAGGTGGAACCTGCTTTTCTCTCTAATCGTTAAAAAATAAATTCTCATAATCACTATAAAACAAGCCCATAATTTGTTTCTTCGAAATTGATCTGCTAATCATCAATGCTAACTTATGCCAGGCTAGCATGCCACGTCAAGCATCGATGCTTAGAAGATAGTAGCGCAGTAAATTTTCTTTATAAAGATTCTAATTTTTGTTTTATTATACATGATGGACAAGCATGGAGAAGCCATTCTTGATTTTTCCTTGGGAAGTTTCAAGAACCACGTATATGAATAGGGTTGGCAACGATTCGGTTCAGGATCAGTTCGGTCAAAATCATCATCGAATCACCAATTTTTTTTATCATACCATAACCGCACCATAACCACGTAAATCAACTCTGTAATAATCCGAATTTTGTGCTCATTTAATTTTTAGAATAGCAATTTAACTTTTCAAAATTTAGCATGACCAAAAAATTATTTATAGTTGCCAAATTTTGCATTGGTTGATTTATTAAAAGTTTTTCCAAATAATTTGTTAATTAGGGGTTTGGGATAAATGTCCATTTTACACCTAATTACTAAAGTTAAACATTGTTTCTCCAACTTTGCCGAAAATTGATGAAACAATTTAAGCTTGAGATGTTTTAACTTAAGCATGTGGTGGCTAAGGCATGCATGAGGTGTTTTAATGTTTTAACTTAAGCATGTGGTGGCTAAGGCATGCATGAGGTGTTTTAATGTTTTAACTTAAGCATGTGGTGGCTAAGGCATGCATGAGATGTTTTAACTTAAGCATGTGGTGGCTAAAGGCATGCATAGGTGTTTAATTGAAGTAAAGGTTTTCTTGCATACTGCCCAAGTGTAGAATTGGTTGAAGAGTCACCCAAAATTTATCATTTTTTCACCTATAAATAGATGTGTTGCTGCCCTTTATTTCCCTTACATGAAAAACAACTTAACACTTGTTTATAAGAGGGCAGAAAACATGAGGGAAGAAGAGGACCAACCCAGCATTTCTCAATTCGTTTTCAACCAAGATTTCTTCAAGTTTTATTGTAAGATACTTTCTATACTTAAGTGGTATGATTTCATGGTAATATTTATGTTTAAGCTATGCATGAAAAACCATAATATGAATGTGGTGGACAAGTCCACAAAGTTAAGATATCTATTTATGCCTTAGGACAAGTTCGAAGGGCATCAGCAAGCCGGAATGTGCAAGTATGTGTTTGATTGCATTCTTTTGTGTAGTATTAACATGATAAAATTCAAGCATGATATCTTACTGAGTATTCTTTATACTCATAGTGTTCTATACTAAATTCTCAGATTCATAATTGCGGAGGTGGTGGAAGTCAGTCGGCATAATCGATGATGGGTTAAGGACAAGGTTGTTTTGCATCGAAGTTTTGTTTTTGCATGTTTTGTCCGACTGCTTTCCATATGTTTTCGTATGGTATTGTATAAAAACATGTATGAGACATGATTTAATATGGTACTGGAAGTAAATTAAGCAATTATATCTTCTATGTTGTGTTAATAGACATTTTTTAAAAAACTTCTCCTTGCACGTGACAAAAGGCAGAAACGGGACAGTTTTTGGATCAACTTCAACACATTATTTTTTACTCTATAAATGTCCATTTGAGACTCTAAAAATACTACTGCGTTCCTCATTGAGTTTTCTAAATATGGGCACAAGAATAACTCAATTTGGATAACTGTAGCCTGAGATATGAATTTTTAAACGTTGAAGGGTCAAATCTAGAATTTTTGTACAATACCTCACTGTTTTCAGTAAAACGCCCATATTATATGATCTTGGAAACTTTTATATTTTAACCTAGAAAAATACTTGAAAATATCTTTCTAATGTCATAAATTTCATAGAAAACGGAGTTGGGATGAATTTTATAAAAATAGTAGAACTTGCTGCCCCAACTAACCGTGGCAGTGCAGAATCCGTATATGTAAAGTATAATTTCTTGTCGACATGCGCTTCTGCGGGCCATTAAAAATTTATGAGAGACATTTTACCAAGTTGAAAATAAGTTTCTAACATGTAATACTTCTATTTAAGAATATTTACATGTACCAAAGGCAGAATCTATTATGTTTAATATGTGACGCTCGAAACTTAAGTTCGAGGCGTCACAGCGTGGTATCAGAGCAGTTATATTTTTTTGTAGACTTTTTTTTAAGAAAGTTCTTGTCCTTCATTATCGAGCAAGCTAGCAACTGACTTTCAATCGACGATCAAGGTAAAAACCTTTTTTTTTAAGTTTATGAGTTTTCTTATGCAATGAACTGCTATATCTATGGCTGGATATAGGAATATTTTGAATCAAGTCATGGTTGAGATTATGAAGTCATAAACACTTATATCTAAATATTTATTAGAGCCCTGTAGAGTAACATAATCAATTTTTGTCCTAGTTATAGCACGAACGGTAAGAACCCCCACAAGGACAGAAGTTTATGGTTTTGCGAAGAAGCGGGACATATTATTGGCATTTTACTATAATTATTGTATGCATCCGCTCCATAGCCTTGAACAACATCTTGATCTGCTAGACTGTATTATTGAGATGTTATGGGAGATACACCATAGCTTAAGGGATAAGGTGAAGATACGGAGGTTATATGAAACTGTTCTAGAACCTTGGGTCTCAGTCATAAATGAGATTGTGCTATGGTCA
>NC_036242.1:2026369-2030952 GCF_002742605.1 Olea europaea var. sylvestris | reverse complement strand
CTAGCTATCTTTGTTTTTGGAATAGAATATAATGTAATACGTACATCTACTTTTGAATGTATGTACCGTACCTCAATATGACTTTTGTTTGTGAAAAATAATAATGTATATATATGAAGGAAAGTTGCCTTGGCCTTTGGATTTTTTTTCTAAAGTTAGTATTACGTTCTGAAGTAATTCTGACTGGATGAATATTTTTCATTCAAAGGAAATGCCTCTAAAGCGCAACCATGACAGTGCACCAAATTCCAATATGAACTTAGGCGGTGGCAATGCTAATGCTAGTTCTAGTGGTGGCGAGGTTACTGCAGTAAACTTTGCACGAGAACTGCTTGCTGTAATACGGGAATTAGGACAGCAACAACAAGCACCACCTTTGACTGGACAACGAACACTAGATCAACAAGTACCAATTGATCATCAGGAGCCCAACCAACCAGCTATTCAACCTCAAATAGTACCTAACTCGAGGGATCGAACTGCAATTATAGAGCAGTTTTGTAAAATGAACCCTCCATTGTTCGAAGGGAGTATGGATCTCTTAGCAGTTGAGGATTGGTTACGAGAACTAGAACGTATCTTTAAATTTATAAGATACGAAGATGCTGAAAGGGTAACATTTTCAGTGTTTATGTTGAAGAAGGGGGCTAGCCATTGGTGGGACATGACTACCAGGTCATTAAGACCTGCTGAAGAACAGGCTATAACTTGGGTGAGGTTTAAGGAACTCGTAGAAGAAAAATTCTTCTTTGCAGCTGTGAAAGATTAAATGGAGATGGAGTTCCTCAGACTCCAACAGGGAACCATGACCCTCGTAGAATATGAACGCAAATTTGAGGAATTATCAAGGTTTGCTCCACATCTAGTGGATACGGAGGAAAAGCGGGCTAGAAGATTTGAACGTGGGCTTCAACCTTATATTCGTGACATAGTGTCAGTTCTTGAGTTGAGTACTTATCGAGAAGTCCTGAAGTGAGCCCAGACTATTTCTTATCAAAGAACTCAAAACGTTGGAAATTCTTACCAAGTTCAAAATTTCTCAAGTAAGAGGAAGTGGAACTTTGATAGACAGAATAATGGTAAAGGAAAAGGGAATAATGCACCAAAGAAAGGAAAGACGGAGATAGTAGGAGTGGGTGGTGATAAGCGTTGTCCTAAGTGCGATAAACCTCACAAAGGAGAATGTCTATTGGGAAAAAATGTTTGTTTCAAGTGTGGGAAATCAGGACATTTCGCTAAAGAATGCCCCCAAAATCAGACACAGAAGGCTAGAGATGACAAGAAAGGAAGAGCAAGAGTTTTCTCTTTATCCAGGCAAGAAGCAGAACGAGACCCTAATGTACTCGCAGGTATCATCTCTGTTTCCAATATGCCTGCATTTGTACTTATAGATTCTGGAGCTACACATTCGTTCATTTCTTCTTCGTTTGTTACAAAGTCTAAAGTGGAATGTGAATTCCTTACGTATACCTTAGAAATATCTCTTCCATCTGGAAAGATACTTGTTGCTAACCAAATAGCTAGAGATCTTAAGATGGGAATTGATGGTAGAGATATAGCGGTAGATCTAATTCCATTAACGATAAAAGACTTTAATGTTATCCTTGGTATGGACTGGTTGTCTAAAAACTATGCAACTATTCATTGTACCGAGAGAATGGTGGTTTTTCGAAGACTGGGNGAGGAAGAGTTTCGTTTTGTGGGAACTAAGGCAAATACCTCGTCTTGTATAGTGTCAACAACTCAGGTTGAAAGGACGCTAAGAAAGGAATTAGGTCAAAGATTTCTAGTATCGATAACCAATATTAACCAAGATAAGTTGTCAATTGAGGATGTTCAAATAGTTCGGCACTATAAAGATGTTTTTCCAGAAGACCTTCTAGGTGTACCACCAGACAGGTAAGTAGAGTTTACCATCGATTTAGTACCGGGAGCAACACCTATTTCAAAGGCTCCATATCGTATGGCACCGTTGGAACTGCAAGAGTTGAAGGTACAGTTGAAGGAGCTTCTTGATAAGGGTTTCATTAGACCAAGTGTATCACCTTGGGGTGCACCTGTACTATTTGTGAAAAAGAAAGATGGAACTATGAGGCTGTGCATTGACTATCGAGAATTGAATCGCCTCACTATTAAAAACAAATATTCACTTCCAAGAATAGAAGATTTGTTTGACCCGCTTAAGGGGGCTACAATATTTTCAAAGATCGATCTAAGATCAGGATATCACCAATTGAAAATTAAGTCAGATGATATCCCTAAGACGGCTTTTAGGACGCGTTATGGTCATTATGAATTTTTGGTAATGCATTTTGGACTAACTAATGCCCCGGCAGTATTTATGGATCTAATGAATAGAGTATTCCGTGAATACTTAGACCAATTTGTTATAGTTTTCATTGATGACATCTTAATCTATTCGAAGAGTAATGAGGAACACGAGAAATATCTCACGATTGTCTTGGAAACTCTAAGAAAAGAGAAGCTTTATGCCAAATTCAAGAAATGTGAATTCTGGTTGGATAAAATAGGTTTTTTGGGGCACGTAATCACAGCACGAGAAATTGAAGTAGACTCAACTAAAATGGAAGCAGTAAATAATTGGGTAAGACCAACCAATGTTAGAGAAACATGTAGTTTCTTGGGATTGGCTGGTTACTATAGAAGATTTATCGAGGGATTTTCTAAAATAGCAGGACCATTGACCCAGTTGACTCAAAAAGGGAAAAAATTTCAATGGACAGAGAAATGTGAACAGAGCTTCCAAGAGCTGAAACGAAGATTAGTCACAACTTCAGTGTTAACAATACCTGACGGATCAGAAGGATTCGTTATATACAATGATGCTTCGAAACAGGGCATAGGATGTGTTCTGATGCAGAAAGGAAAGGTGATAGCTTACGCTTCTAGACAATTGAAACAATATGAGCAAAACTACCCAATCCATGATCTAGAATTGACTGCGGTAGTTCATGCCCTCAAGATATGGCGTCATTACTTATATGGAAATAAGTGTGACATTTATACTGATCATAAGAGTTTGAAGTACTTTTTCACTTAAAAAGAATTAAATATGAGGCAGAGGAGATGGCTAGAGCTAGTAAATGATTATGATTGCACTATCCTTTACCACCCTGGTAAAGCTAATGTAGTAGCAGATGCTCTTAGCAGAAAGGCGATTGGACAATTAGCAGTACTAATCACTATGCAGGACCAATTGTTAAAGGATTTCGAAAACTTACATCTAGAAGTAATTGTTCCACCAACCCAAACTATCACCAGGATAGCGGCTCTAACGATTCGACCAACACTTAGGATAGCGGCTCTAACGATTCGGCAGAAGATGTAGAGCTCCCCTCTATTGGGATGAAGTAGGTGAACGAAGAGTTTTAGGACTCGAAATAATTGAGGAAACTAGTCGAGCGGTTGATAAAATAAGAGCTAGAATCAAGGCAGCCCAGAACCGACAAAAAAGTTATGCCGATAAAAGGAGAAAAGATTTGGCATTTAATGTTGGTGATAAAGTTTTCTTAAAAGTGGCACCGATGAAGGGAGCTCTTCGCTTTGGAAAGAAAGGAAAACTTCGACCAAGATTCGTAGGTCCTTTTGAAATTTTGCAGAAAGTTGGAAATGCAGCCTATCGAATCGCTCTACCACCAGATTTGTCAGCAATTTATGATGTGTTCCACGTGTCAATGCTTCGACAATATGTGTCAGATCAAAGTCACGTGGTTAGTTATCAACCATTGGATATCAAACAAAACATGACTTATGAGGAAAAACCAGTAGCAATATTGGATCGCGGAATCCAACAACTGAGGACAAAGGAAATTCCGTTAATGAGAGTTCAGTGGAGAAACCATAATGTCAAAGAGTCAACTTGGGAAAGAGAAGAGGAAATCAAGATTAAGTATCCAGAACTTTTCAACTAAGTTCAAGGTAATTTCGAGGACGAAATTTTTATAAGGGAGGAAGGATGTAATAATCCGAATTTTGTGCTCATTTAATTTTTAGAATAGCAATTTAACTTTTCAAAATTTAGCATGACCAAAAAATTATTTATGGTTGCCAAATTTTGCATTGGTTGATTTATTAAAAAATTTTCCAAATAATTTGTTAATTAGGGGTTTGGGATAAATGTCCATTTTACACCTAATTACTAAAGTTAAACATTGTTTCTCCAACTTGGCTGAAAATTGATGAAACAATTTAAGCATGAGGTGTTTTAACTTAAGCATGTGGTGGCTAAAGGCATGCATAGGTGTTTAATTGAAGTTAAGGTTTTCTTTCATGCTGCCCACGTGTAGAATTGGTTGAAGAGTCACCCAAAATTTATCATTTTTTTCACCTATAAATAGATGTGTTGCTGCCCTTTATTTCCCTTACATGAAAAACAACTTAACACTTGTTTATAAGAGGGCAGAAAACATGAGGGAAGAAGAGGACCAACCTAGCATTTCTCAATTCGTTTTCAACCAAGATTTCTTCAAGTTTTATTGTAAGATACTTTCTATGCTTAAGTGATATGATTTCATGGTAATATTTATGCTTAAGCTATGCATGAAAAACCATAATATGAATGT
>NC_036242.1:1987215-2026292 GCF_002742605.1 Olea europaea var. sylvestris | reverse complement strand
TAGGACAAGTCCGAAGGGCACCGACAAGCCGGAATGTGCAAGTATGTGTTTGATTGCATTCTTTTGTGTAGTATTAACATGATAAAATCCAAGCATGGTATCTTACTGAGTATTCTTTATACTCATAGTGTTCTATACTAAATTCTCAGATTCATAATTGCGGAGTTGGTGGAAGTCAGTCGGCATAATCGATGATGGGTTAAGGACAATGTTGTTTTGCATCGAAGTTTTGTTTTTCCATGTTTTGTCCGACTGCTTTCCATATGTTTTCGTATGGTATTGTATAAAAACATGTATGAGACATGATTTAATATGGTACCGGAAGTAAATTAAGCAATTATATCTTCTATGTTGTGTTAATAGACCTTTTTTAAAAAACTTCTCCTTGCAAGTGACAAAAGGCAGAAACGGGACAGTTTTTGGGTTAACTTCAACACATTATTTTTTACTCCATAAACGTCCATTTGAAACTATGAAAATATTACTGCGTTCCTCATTGAGTTGTCTAAATATGGGCACAAGAATAACTCAATTTGGATATCTGTAGCCTGAGATATGAATTTTTAAACGTTGAAGGGTCAAATCTGAAATTTCTGTGCAATACCTCACTGTTTTCAGTAAAACGCCCATATTATATGATCTTGGAAACTTTTATATTTTAACCTAGAAAAATACTTGAAAATATCTTTCTAATGTCATAAATTTCATAGAAAACGGAGTTGGGATGAATTTTATAAAAATAGTCGAACTTGCTGCCCCAACTAACCGTGGCAGTGCAGAGTCCGTATATGTAAAATATAATTTCTTGTCGACATGCGCTTCTGCGGGCCATTAAAAGTTATGAGAGACATTTTACCAAGTCGAAAATAAGTTTCTAACATGTAATAATTCTATTTAAGAGTATTTACATGTACCAAAGGCATAAGCTATTATGTTTAGTACGTGACACTCGAAACTTAAGTTCAAGGCGTCACAAACTCGGCTCGGCTCATTAATAACTATGAAAATAAATTATTTTTTATAGATCTGGCCGTCAAATTTTAAAAAAAAATTATGAAAAAAAAGTGAGTGAAAATAAAAACATAATACTAAGCTAATATAGTAAACAATATCTCAATTCAATATCTACATAAAATATGTACCCTTATTTCAATATCACAATAAAAAAAAAAATGAAGACTGTTCATGAAGAATATTCAACTGAGAAAGAATTTTGGCAACCAAGGATCTTGCATTACTTGTTCCTCTCTGAATGATATCCACTAATGACATTTGAGCAAATTTTCCATACTTTTGTTTAAATTCAACAATTTTGAAAATTCTCTGTAAAATTTCCAAAGATTTTTCCTGCAATCTGGTGCAGAGTGAATTTAACAGCTTAATAAGTTGCTCATATCCTTGCATTTTCATTGATTATTCTCAAACTCAAAGTATACATCATCGAGTTCATCCAACAATAAAACTTAATATTTATAGGCAGACTAAATACTCAAACTCAACAAAAATAAAAATGGATACAGATTACAGCAATAGCAATTAGCAAACGAGAAGATGAAGAACAATACCCTCCTCTTTGAGAATGGGGATGACGATAGCGAGCAAGAAAGAATACGGTGTGAAGAAAAAAGAATTTGGGGATGCACTGCAGAGACTCGAGTGAAGACGGCTGTCGGCTAATGTCTTGTTGAATTTGATTCCAATTTTCTTTGTTGTAGGGTTAGTACTTAGTGAGTAAGTGGTAACTGGGTTAAGTTACTTAATGGGTAGGTAATGGGCCATAAATTTTGGGCTAGACAAATTATAATAGAAAGAATAATGGAAAGTCCAATTATCCAATTTTTTTTCTAATAGGTAAGCGGTTCGAGGTAGGGCGACGACGTAAATACCATACCTGCCCCGCCCCGAATCGGGTCACTAAAATCAAATACCATATCCGTTACATTGTACCATCGGTTTGTTTTTTTCTCATTCGATTCGGTTAATCGCGATTTTTTATTTTGATAGTTCAAATTGCTATCCATATATATATGAAAGACTCACAAATTTTGATTTTTGATAGATTATAGGGGCGTTTGTTTCCTATTTTTGTAAGAATGAAAATGAAAAATATAATCGTTATGGGCTCCACGCGAGAGATAAAAATTTAAATTTTTTGATTTGATGTAATGAATAACGATCATATTTTTCATTTTAACAAGGAAAGAATGAAAGCAAATAGGGCTATAACTTTTGATGTTCTTTAGTACTAGAAGACTGGACAAGGGAAAGACCATGAATGGTGCATCGAAGATGGTTGAATATTTTAATAATCAAAATTTTAATTTTATTTTGGACCACTAGTCCTAAATATCAATTATTTAATTTAATTTTGTGGCACGTGTAAGGCATGTAGAACACTATTTTAAGGACATGATAAAGCTGATCTTGTTTTTCTTGGAGGGCACGATAGGTTCATTCATGTCAACTCTTCTTCATCTTGGTCATTGAACTTTCACTGAAAATTTCAAATAGATCACCTGATTTTAATTTGTCAGAATCACAACACCTAACTTCTATTTATTTTCAGTGTTAGCCATCATAAAGTTCCAATCCTTCATTAGCCAATAAATATGCCATCCAATCATGTCGTGACCGTAAAATCTTAAAACTAAAGATGAACACATTGAATATAACTTCGAGTATGTCCAGCGAATGATTACCTCATTTTTTTTTAAACTTGATCTATTTTCGTATTTTGCAATCATCACGTGATTATGTGACATATTTGCGTAGGATCTTGAGGAATTTTATGTTTGGTCATTGAACTTTCAGTCAAATCTCAATTAGGTAATTCAATACTTAATTTATTTCTCTCAAAATTTTTCAAACATCAATTTATTATAGTGTTAGCCATTTTGTTAACTATTTTTACTAAATTGATGTCTCGATCATTCTTTGACCTAGATCTCTATGTAAATACACACAGACCTATCATTAATTCATTATAAGTGTAAATGTGTAATTACTATCGACTCTTAAATACAATTTATTTTGTTACATAATTACTTAAAAATATAAGGCATGTTAGTTAGCATCAAAATTCACTTTCACATAGTGCTATAATAGAATGATTAATATGGAATGTAAATTAAAATTTTAATGACATAAATGGGACAAATATGGAAAGTAAATCAAAGTTTGAAGACGTAATTAAGACGAATTAAAGTCGAGAGTGGTTTAATTGAAATTGCCATCAAAGGCCCTCTGCATTAACTCATTCTACTTTGTCTTCTTTCGCTGGTGGTTGCTCCAATTTCACCGCTTCAATCCATAAAAGATTCCAAAAGCTTGAGGGAAAAAAAATCAATGGAGAACGGCGGAGTGATACGGTGGCGTTTTGGCTGCAACGATGAACTGACCAAGGCCTCTGCAATCACCATTAGAGGTGTATTGAACACGTTGATGGATAATCTTAAACCGGAAGACTCCCGGCCGGTTATTCCTCTAGGACACGGTGACCCTTCTTCCTTCCCGTGTTTCCGAACGACGCCTTTGGCCGTGGACGCCGTCTGTGACGCCGTACGCTCCGCCAAGTATAACGGTTATGGCTCCACCGTTGGTATTCCGCCTGCTCGAAGGTGCACGTTTCTACTCACTTTTTTGGGTTTTTCCAATTTTTGATATTTTAGAGCTATTGAGTAATCATTTTGGGTAGTTTATCTATACATGCATGCGTGCATATTGTCAATTTCCAATGCCCATGTCGTACCTTGTGTGATAGGAGTCTCCAGGTTACTGCTGCTTGTTTATGATCATCTCGCATAATTCACACAATTCATCAAGTTATATCACTGAGGGCTGGGGGATTTTTCCTCAATCTTGAAACCATCTATTGAAATCTTGTAAGCAGCATTTAAATAATAGAGAGTTAATTGTTAATTTTAGCAAAAACAACAATTTTAACAAATTTTTCTTATAATCAGTGACAATCTTGGGGATGGAACCCCTTTTGAACATGTTCGAGTAATTGGTGTTTTAAATAGTACGTATTCTTTGTTGCCCACATTGGTGGAGAGTTGGGAAACTTAATTTCAACTGGTGCTCTGAGCTTTAATGATTTTAGTTGAGTATGAACATGTAAATATGTCAGTACAAACGTTTGCGTTGGGGGGAAAACTTTTGTGAATTTTTGGTGTTGTTCAGTTTTACTTTTTACTCATGTATAATCGAATGCTATGCATAGTTAGGTGGACGCAGCCATCATGTATTTTCATCGGGAATTTATCTTTTCTATAAACAAGAGTGTTTTATTCTAGTTTTCAGTTTATTGCTTTGACGTGTTCTGTTGGAACATGTATATATATTTTTAAATTCAACAACTTTCATTAGGAAAATGTGAGGGAGATTCCAATAATTTCAATTTTTTGGAAACCAAAAGAGGGTTTTGCTTGTAGATGAAACATAAAGGATGCTGTATGTAATAATATAACATTCCAAGCGATGGCACCAAGTTTCTAATTTTACCTGTCCAAAGATGAATGTTGGATTATCATGGAACTCTACATTCATTGGGAAGATGTTGTCAATTATGGTGGAGGTGCTCGTATGTCTAGAACAGTTAAGGATGAATTTTGTTTTTCAGAAGTACACAATTGGTGATTTTCTCTTAATGTACTGGCCTAATTCCTGATTGATTATATGAGACACTGAATGGATTTCTATGTACGTTGAACAAAAGAACTTGAGCTTTTTAGTCAAAATAATAATAATAATAATAATCATAATAATAATCGAATAGTTTGAGTTTAATTTCACTCTACTGATTACTTGATAGAATAAAAAATTTAGAGGAACAGAAATTACATACTTTTTTTTGCATATTTTAAATTAAACAAGCTCATATTTATAAAAAAATTCGCAAGACACGTATTGTGTGTTGGTTATGTTCCAGTTCATAATGGTCTATCTGGAACTATTATTTTCTGAACAGTGCAATAGCAGAATATCTTTCAAAAGATCTTCCATACAAGTTATCTCCGGATGATGTATATCTGACAATTGGATGTACTCAAGCACTAGAAGTCATTTTACAAGTTCTTGCTCGCCCCAATGCTAACATTCTGCTCCCAAGACCAGGCTTCCCTTATTATGAATCTAGGGCTGGATTCTGTCATCTTGAAGTCCGACATTTTAATCTTATTCCAGAAAGAGGTTGGGAAGTTGATCTTGATGCAGTTGAAGCTCTTGCAGATGAAAATACTGCTGCTATGGTCATTATCAATCCAGGCAATCCATGTGGGAATGTTTTTTCATATGAACACTTGAAGAAGGTACCTAATTGCATGGTTCAATCGGGATTCACATACTATTTAACTGAACGTTTAGCTTATAGTTACTCTATTAACGATTGTTCATGTGATCTCTTAGGTTGCTGAGACTGCAAGAAAGCTTGGAATCTTAGTAATTTCTGATGAAGTTTATGATCACCTCACCTTTGGGAATAACCCTTTTGTTCCAATGGGAATCTTTGGGTCAATTGCTCCTATTGTTACAGTTGGATCTATATCAAAGAGATGGATTGTTCCTGGTTGGAGACTTGGTTGGCTTATTACTAATGATACAAATGGCATCCTTAAGAATCAGGGGGTAATCTCTCCATTTCCAGATTCCTTCTCTTCATGACTATAGTTGTTTACTAGTTTTGCATATCAAGCATAACATACTTTGCAAGACTGAAATTCAGCAATGCATCTAAAAGTGGTTCCCCCCCCCCACAACATTAATGAATTGCTATTCAATAAATCTCAATAAAATGTTTCTATCATCAAATGATCAAATCTTGAAATTCAATTTCTGAATTCATAAAAGAGCTGTGGTTTGTCATGCGTTGCCAAAATGCCCAATCCTATTTTTATATATCACTGTCACCATGTTTGTGTCATGTCGTCTCCGGTCTCATGTCAATGCTTAATAGATTGTAATAGAGTATTACAAAGATGCACGATCACATAAAATAATGAATAATATCCCTTAGAAGTCCTTCCTGGAATTTTAACTTGGTAAAGGAATCCATTTCTTTTTTGAAGATCTTTCCAATGGTACTTTCCAACAAAATTTTAACCCAAGATACTTACGCACTGATTACATATGCAATATCCCAAACAATCTACGGCTTTATTTGCTTGAATGAGTCTGAGCTGGAGGTACTGTCTGTCTTAATGTCCTCTTAAAGTTTCTGATATCTGGAACTGAAGGAGATATAACTTATAAGCCTTGCATATCGCCAGTAATGCTGGATAAATTGAGACTCTCCCTTAGAAGACATGCATATTGTTACACCCCCATAGGATTGGAAAATTGCTTGTTGTATTGTGTTGCAACTGATAGATATTTTACCTTATATCAATATTACTGTTGACATGATCAGTCCCGAATCACCCTAGTGGACCCGAAACGTGATGTGCGTCGATGATAGATGCTGACTAGATGTCAAATCTATCACCAAGGCTGACTGTGAGTTATTTCAAAAAATGCAACAAAATCAAATGCTTATGTAAAATATAATGCGATGGGCCCAAAATATTTATTTCGTGCTTCATTAATATGAGTTATAATATTCAACATGTCGTGTGGCTCTCATTCCGAAATCATTAAGCTCTCCTAGTTAAAAAGAATCAATTTCCATCTGTAGGAAAATTACGGGAAAATATATGAGTTGATAGCTCAGTGAGTGGAGAAGTTCGAAAATAATTATACTTTTTCATTTTTACATTTTTATCGAAAATCGAGTTCATATCATTGATAACTTGCAAGATAACATTATATAATTATAACCAATATGTGAGACATTCACATAACATGGTAAAATATCATCTCAAGTCATGATATAAATATAAGCTAGTAATCATGCTATAATCTCATCACATCAAATGTACTGGAAAATTCACAAAAAATGTACCCTCTGACTAAAATTTGTAATCTGTCCCTCGGGCTAAGGACTTTCGCCACGGGCCTTTAGCCCCCCCGTGAATGAAAGCGGGTCTCAAGACCTCTATTAATCAATTCTAAAACACGGCCAATGCCCATCAGTGAATTATATATACACGGTCACGACCCCTTCATCCCCACTCGATCCCTCAGTGTGGTATAGAACACGGCCAAGGCCCCTCTGTGAACTAGAAATACATAATCACCGGTACTTTTCTGGCCGATCTCAATATCACATCTCACATACCAAACAAATCTCAATATCACATGTCTCATATATCAAGTCACAAATGTACAATAAATAATCCTTGAAATTCCACATGTATCATAATAAAAGAGATTTCCATAATAATCATATAATCGAACACATAATTGCACATATTTTGATAATATACTTAATTTATAAATATTTTAAAAATATTTATATTTTTCCACTCACAGAACTATGTAAACCAAAATCAACTCGGATGGTACCCTGTCCCGATGTCCGTATCGCCACCTGAAATATAATATAATTTTTAAACCAACAATTAATTATTTTAAGTAATTTCATTAATTAAATAGACGATATTCAACCTTAATTATTTCACGTTTAAGCGATTTTTAAGGTCTCTTTAATTACTAAAACTAATTTTTCTTTCATTTTATTTGATTTCATAGTTTATTATACTTAATCCCTTTAATAAAATTGAATTTAATGTAACAACTATAAAATTAAACATAATTTGACAATAAGTAACTTTTTACTTACCCAAAATTGGGGAATTTAAGTCTAATTGTGTAGACCACTTATTTTCTAACAACATAGGCGAACTTTCCTATTTTTTTCTTCCTTCCTTTTTCCAATTCCCCCCCCCCCCCCCCCCCCTTCTTCTCTTTTCTTCTTATTTTCTTCCTTTCTTTCTACCGATTTTTCAGTATTTCTGCCCCAATTCGTTCCTCAGCCTTCATGTGTGTATGTATGTAATATGAATAATGAAGAAATGGCATGCAAAGTGCCACTTGTAATCCACCACTCAACCCATTTGCTATCAAGTCCCCCAAGCTTCACATGATATCTTATTAAGTCATCTAACTTTTAATAATTAATAAGTATTTCCCCAAATTTAAATTTTACCCATCTTAAACCTTCTAATGTTGTCAATTTGTAAAATAAACTCCCAAAAAAATTTTGGTCAATTAAGTCTCACTAAAATTATTTATTTCATTTAAGTTCTTATTTGACTTTGACTAGTCAAACATTTACTTTCAATAAATAGTATTGACCTTTGACTAATATGAAATGGGATGTAACAACTGCTGAATTACAAGATTTCTACATTTTAATTTGCAGAGAAAGCTTCATCGACGAAGATGAAATAAACCGATAAATCAGTTTTAACTTAGATAACCTTTCCTAAGATTGGTGTTTCATGAGTATGGGGTTTCTCTTTCATTGAAGGAAAAAGGTGATGCTATTTTTATCCTAATGATATGATAGACTTTCCGACGACGTCAAAGTATTCACACACTGTTTGATGCAGCACCAACGAGACAGTTAATTGCAAATTAGAATAGATCTATGGGGAGGGGGAATTAGAGAGAAGAAAGGGGATGGGGATTCAATAGAAGGGAAGAAAGAAAATAGGAAGAGAGGAATGCGCCATAAGCCACCAAAATATTATTCATTCATCAACTAAAAATTACAATGCAAAATAGGTTTAAATAGTAAAGCAACCCTAACGAGATTGGGCCCGAGCCCATACAAGTCCAAATTTTAAATAATAGTCCAAAAATAAATAAAGTTTAAATAAAATAAGTAAACGTCCGATATCCTTATCAACTCTCCCGGGGTAGGAGAAAACTCAACCCTGTCGAGTGGATATATCACTATAGGCTATCGTCAATCTCCCAACCATAAGCTGAGTGGTTGGGCAAGCTTCTTCCGGCGTCTGTAAAAATGTGTCAGTGGAGGTCTGAACCTGGTGTCCTCACCAACTCCCCTTGGGTGAACGGGAGGCAATCTAGGCCAAGGAAGATTGTGCTGACTTCGATAAAACTCCAATAAATTTGGATCCAATTGCTGTAGTCTCTCTGGAGATCCATGTACAATCAGAATCTAGTCGACCAACCCAACGAATAAGGAAGCGCTGAACCTCTCCATCATTAGTAAACACAGTTTCTTCATCTAAAATATCATCAATTTTATCTGTGTGTGCTGTGAGAGGTGGTAGTGGGTTAGAAGTGGCCAAATAGTCGGGATCAAGGTCCACAAAAGGGGGTAACAAAGGATCATTTGAGGGAATGAAATGACCTTTATAAGCTACTAGGTCCTCAACATTGAAAGTATAATGGTAACCAAAATGTGGTGGAATGTCAACAACATAGGCATTTGGACCAACTTGGCTTAAAATTTTAAAAGAATTAGCACTACGAGCTTGCAATTTGGAGGCGGGTCCATGTAGACGCCGCTCTAGCCTAATGCGGACCATAACGTAATCCACAACGTTAAACTCAATATGTCGTCTATGCAAATCAGCTTGAAATTTATATTTTGCATTACTAGCTTCAAGTTGTTTATTGATCTCAATATGCAAATCACGAAGATGTTGTGCAAATGCTTCGACTGACGCTGACACTCTAGCCTGTGGGGACATAGGGATGAGATCTAACGGTTTCCTAGGCTTGTACCCATGAACGGCTTCAAATGGACTCATACCTAATGAACGATTTATGGAGCTATTATACGCAATTTGAGCTATACGAAGGATCAAATCCCAATTTCGAAAATTCTCCCAGACCAGACAACGTAAGAGGTTACCAAGACTTCGATTAACTACTTCAGTTTGACCGTCAGTCTGAGAGTGGTAGGCAGTAGAAAATTTCAATTTGGTACCCATCTTTTGCCACAAAGTCCTCCAAAAATGGCTAGTAAAACGAACATCCCTATCGGACACAATGGTCTTAGGAAGCCCATACAATTTAACAATCTCATTAAAGAACAACATAGTCACCTTAGACGCATATGAGGTTTTGCTACAGGGGGAAAAAATGAGCCATTTTCGAAAAACGGTTGACAACCACAAAAATAGAATCATGTTTCTTTGGGGTGCGTGGAAGGCCTAATACAAAATCCATACTAACATCTTGCCAAGGACAATTGGGGACGGGAAGAGGGGTGTATAGGCCTGTGTTCAGCTTCTTCTGTTTACTCAATTGACAAGTGTTACAAGTACTAACAATCTTAGCCACGTCTTTCTTCAAGTTAGGCCAATAGAATTGGCGTTCAACTTCCTCTATGGTCTTATCACGTCCAAAGTGATTGGCTAACCCTCCCGCATGAACTTCCTACACTATGAAATCTCGCAATGAAGTTCGAGGGATACACAATTTATTGACTCTAAAGAGATAACCCTCCTCAAGTCGGAAGCCATTTGTGGCGTTTGATTGTCCCCTTTGTAAATCAAGAAAGATATCTTTAAAATCGGGACATGCCTCGTAATCCTCCTTAAGCCTTTCAAAACCGATGACCTTGACACTCATGATCGACAAAAGGGAGACACGACGACTTAATGCATCAGCTGCTTAGTTTTTCACTCCCTTTTTGTGTTTTAAAACAAATGAGTAGGCCTACAAATATTCGACTCAACGACCATGCCTAGAGCTTAATCGTTTCTGGGAGTTGAGGTAACGGAGGGCCTTGTGATTCGAATAAAGGACAAATTCCTGGGGCAACAAATAGTGATGCCAATAGTGCAAAACCTGGACCACCGCATACAGTTCCTTATCATAAGTTGAGTACCGTTGTTTGGCTTCATTTAACTTCTCACTGAAGTAGGCAACAGGATGACGATCCTGACTCAAGACTCCGCCTATACCTACCCCGGAGGCATCACATTCAACTTCAAAGACTTTGGAAAAGTCGGGAAGACGCATAATAGGAGCCTCCGTCATTCTCTTCTTGACTAACTTAAAGGCCTTAGCCGCCTCTTGTGTCCAATGAAATTCTCCTTTCTTCATGCACTCCGTGATAGGCGTCATAATAGTGCTAAACCCCTTGATAAAGCGACGGTAAAATGTAGCTAAACTGTGAAAGCTCCTGACGTCATGAATAGCTTTAGGCTCAGGCCAATCAATAATCGTTTGAACCTTAGCAAGGTTAGCAGATACTCCTGTCGAAGAGACAATGAACCCCAGAAAAACAACTGTATCGGTGAAGAAAGTGCACTTCTTGACGTTAGCATACAGATTGGTTGCACGAAGGGCAGAGCAAATTTGTGTGAGGTGGTCACGGTGTTGCTCCTTAGTCTTACTAACGATGAGGATATCATCAAAGTAGACAACAAGAAACTTACCCATGAAAGGTCGAAGAGTTTGCGTCATTACCCGCATAAAGGTACTTTGCGCATTACTTAGCCCAAAAGGCATGACCAGCCATTCCATCTTTCGTTTTAAACGCAGTCTTCCACTCATCGCTTGGGCGAATTCGAATCTGATGGTATCCACTCTTCAGATCAATTTTCGAAAAGATTGTGGCACCAACCATCATACTTAACATATCGTCAACTCTAGGAATGGGAAAACGATACTTCACCATGATCCTATTGATCGCACGACTATCCACACACATCCTCCAAGAACCATCCTTTTTGGGCATCAATAGGGCGGGGACAGCACACGGGCTTAAACTCTCACGAGTGAATCATTTGTGAAGGAGGTCATCCACTTGCCTTTGAAGTTCAACGTGCTCGGTAGGATTCATCATATAATGAGGCAAATTTGAAAGGGATGCCTCTGAGACAAAATTTATGGCATGTTGAATATCCCATAGAGGAGGTAGATGATCAGGTAGGTCCTCAGGAAAGACATCTCGAAACTCTTGGAGGATCGACTGACTTCAACAGGGTTCTCTATTGTGGAGTGGGATGAAACTTCCATGACCACCAAAGCGAACACAATTGAGTCACCAACAAGTGTACGCTCAAACTCCGTAGGACTAATGATATGCAATCCCTTTCGTTCCACATTCTTCTTCATTTCCAGTGGGCCAACAGGCTTTGGGGGCAGAAGGTTAAGGTGAATCTTCTTTCTATTAAACACGAAGGAGCAGGAATTAGATCGACCATAGATGGTTACATCTAGGTCAAATAACCAAGGTCGTCCCTAGATGATGTGCCCGACATCCATTGAAATGACGTCACACTATATATGGTCCTTATACTCGAGGAATTGGATAGGGACTAAACAACGCTCCTTGACAGCTATAGAAGAGGTGTCAACCCAAGAGACGCTGTATGGCTGAGGGTGAGGAACAGACTTCAACCCTAGACGGGATACAGTAGCCATCGAAACCACATTAATGCAGCTGCCACTATTTACGATAACTTTATAGTCCTTGTTATTAATCTTGATGTAAGTGTAGAAGATGGCATGACGGCGCCAATCATCGGCATCCCTAAGCTGGGGAAGAGTGCAATGGACGACACCGACTCTAGGTGTATGTGGAATAAGGGGACTAGCCTGAATACAACCTAAGAAGGTATCTTCACTATCCTCCAAGTCATCAAACTCTTCTAACTTAGGCTCATAAACCTGGTCCTCTAGTGGTTCGTCGACTATACCTTCACGCTCTTCCATAACTAGGGCTTGGCTAGGACACTTAGAAGAAATGTGACCAAAACCTTTACAGTTGAAGCATTGCAAACGGGAGGACATTCTTGAAACATCGAAGCTCGACCTTTGCTATCCAATGTGGGGGTAGTATTAGAAGGAGGAGATCCTAGAATAGACTTAGGGGATGGAGTGGATGCAGAAGAGGTTGCAGTGCGGGAGTCACCACGATTTCTATACGGTGTCCTAGTCACTAACTCGTAATCCCGAACGAAAGAGTAGGTGTGGTCAAGAGTGGTGACGCCTCTAAGGACAAGCTCACATCTAAGATCATCTCTTAGGCGTTGCCTAAACCTACTCAAGATCATGACCTCATCCTCAACGACTTGACCTCTCATTTGAAACTCATCAAACTGAGCAACGTATTCGGTCACAAGTCGACTGCCTTACGTAAGTGCGTTTCATTGATTTAGCAAGTTACTCCTATAAGATTGAGGTAAATATTTTTCTTGAAGGCGACGTTTCATTTCATCCCAACTCCCAACAGGGGGAGCATGACGCCTCTCCAGAAGGTCCTCAACACTTTCCCAAAAGGGTTGAGTAGTGCCAGTTAATTTCAAACCGGCAAATTGTACCCTCCAATCTTCCAGGACCCTATACCAGGCAAAGAAGCGATCCATATCTCTAACCCATTGATTGAATACATTAGGATCAGGACAACATCAAATGTAGGGGCATCTAGTTTAATATTTCGAAAGAGGCGCTCCTCGTGGCGAGGGAGAGATAGTGTACCATGACGGTAATATTCCTGCTCTCGTCCACAAGCTTGATTTCCCTCCCTAAGATCATGTCTGGCGTGGTGTCGACCACCTTGTGGACAACGATGAGGCCTATTAACTGAAATTTCAGAGTTTTCAGCTTAAGTCGAGTATGGGGTTGGGTCAAGAGTGTTCAACCTAGCGGTTAGGGCTCTATTCTCCTCACAAGTAGCGGCTACCTTAGTTTGAACAGTTGTTAATTGATTTTGTAATTGTGCCAACTGTCGGGTGAGAACTTCAATTTGGGAAGGATCCATGGCAAGGGTACTAGAACTAGAAGCAGTAACGCGACCATTACGCAATTGCATACACGGTAACACAAGCTAAGTGAAGTGCACTACTGACATCAACAAACACTGGTATCAACAATGAAATAGCAATGTTTTTTTTTTTTTGTTTTAGTATTATTATTCTTTGTTTTAGCTATTTAAAAGATGGGATTACGCAGTCCGAACGTGTAAGCTAATAATACTGGTGCAAATAAAATATAAAGCAAGGATACAATGGACTACTCGAGATACTCGAGATGTCTAAATATGTGGGGTAATCAGGGAACAATGGGAGTTAGTTCGAGAATCCCAATCAAGTAGGCGTAAGGCTAAATTTATCAAATGACAGCAACACAAATATTGTAACTGATGCAATTTTAAAGGGAAGCAATGGTATAAACGAAAGATAGATAGAAAAGTGACTCCCTGCAGTTCGGTTGTGACTCCAGTATTCCGGCTGGATTGACTTGCTAATGTGTGGGGCCCAGGGATGTTTGTGCCCTATCCCTTTCTTCAATTGCCTTCAACTTTAGAATTCACTCCTGTTGGATTGTAATTCCAATTTCACAACAAATTGCCTCTGACTACTACGAATTCCTTTGAACAGCTGCTTGAAACTGGTTGTGGTGACTGTGGGTTTGTGAATATGGTGTGTGTGGCGCGATTGAAGTGCAGTAGAGATAAGTATGTGATTTGGTGGCTGCAGGGATGAAAAGGGAAACGTTGGGGACTGTAAGTGTGGCGGCAATAGGCGGTTGCTTGGACTGTGATGTGTGGATAGTGGTGTGTTGAGTGAATTACAATTGGTAGGTTGGAGCATTGGGTTAATTATGTGGGCCAGGTAAGGGTGAGTTAGAATAGGTTATGTGAAATATGGATTGGGTATTTTGGTAATTTGGGCCGGCCGGGTTCGGGATCCTGTGCGTTAGAATCGGGCTGCCTGGATTGAGTCTTGTTTGTGTGGGCCGGTTTGAGTTCGTATATAATGGGCTAGGGTTAATTGGGCCAAACGGATTAATGATTTGAAAATGGATGAATGGGAGTTGGGTAGTGGGCTACGGGCTGAGTGAGTTTGGGATTGGGGTTATGGGTTGGTTTTGTATGTGGGCCAATATTTGAGAATTAGGGTTAGAACAACACTTTAGCAGCAGCAGCAGCGAATGAAATTTCTCTCTAAATGTTTTTTTTTTAATTGTAAAAATTCTAAATTGGAATTTCAGGTGCGAACAGTACCTGTGAACAGTAGCGCGATTTTTTTTTTCGAATGACAGAGAACTAAAAATAAAAAGTGAAAAAAGCTGCTTTTACGCTAAATCTATTTCAATTGTGTTGTTCTAACAAATTTTGGGAAGAGATAAGAACTTTTGGATTATAGGAAAGAAATTACCCAAGGTTCGGCTCTGATACCAAATTTGATACAGCACCAACGGGACAGTTAATTGCAAATTAGAATAGATCTATGGAGAGGGGGAATTAGAGAGAAGAAAGTGGATAGGGATTCAACAGAAGGGAAGAAAGAAAATAGGAAGAGAAGAATGCGCCATAAGCCACCAAAATATTATTCATTCATCAACTGAAAATTACAATGTAAAATAGGTTTAAATAGTAAAGCAACCCTAACGAGGTTGGGCCCGAGCCCATACAAGTCCAAATTTTAAATAATAGTCCAAAAATAAATAAAGTTTAAATAAAATAAGTAAACGTCTGATATCCTCATCAACTCTTTTGGGGTGGGAGAAAACTCGACCCTATTGAATGGATATATTATTATAGGCTATCGTCAATCTCCCAACCATAAGTTGAGTGGTTGGGCAAGCTTCTTCCGGCGTCTGTAAAAATGTGTCAGTGGAGGTCTGAACCTGGTGTCCTCACCAACTCCCCTTGGGTGAACGGGAGGCAATCTAGGCCAACGAAGATCCTGCTGACTCCGATAAAATTCCATTAAATCTTGGATACAATTGTTGTAGTGTCTCTCTGGAGATCCATGTACAATCAGAATCTGGTCGACCAACCCAACGAACGAGGAAGCGCTGAACCTCTCCATCATTAGTAAAGAAATTTTGAATTGTAGGAAAGAAATTACTCAAGGTTCGGCTCTGATACCAAATTTGATACAGCACCAACGGGACAGTTAATTGCAAATTAGAATAGATCTATGGGGAGGGGGAATTAGAGAGAAGAAAGGGGACGGAGACTCAACAGAAGGGAAGAAAGAAAATAGGAAGAGAGGAATGCGCTATAAGCTACCAAAATATTATTCATTCATCAACTGAAAATTATAATGCAAAATAGGTTTAAATAGTAAAGCAACCCTAACGAGATTGGGCCTGAGCCCATACAAGTCCAAAAATAAATAAAGCTTAAATAAAATATGTAAACGTTCGATGTCCTCATCACTATTAGTAGTAAGCTGCTGGTTTGGTAGATGCAATATTGTACCAGGTAAAACAAGTGCTTGGAGCATTTCAATCTGTGGCATCAGTGGTCTGCCGAGCACGAGTTATTAATGACTATGATTGTGTCGGTGTTTGCATGTTTTTAACTTTTAAATTTAAGCGGTATAATTTCTGTGTACCTTTTTATTTATACAGATATTCTAATGACTCACATGAAACCCACTTGTGTTTTCATAAGTGCAGATTGTTGATAGCATCAAGGGTTATCTGAATATTTCCTCTGATCCAGCAACCTTTGTTCAGGTTCACTTTAAGCCTTCTCTATTTTTTTTCCCTTCAAAACAGTATATGCTAAGTGTTCCTTTTGTTATTTCAAATGCTTTTTTGCATCCATGGAATTTCCTAGTATATGTGACATGATTATGAGTTGGTCTTGTACCTTTCATCTTTTCGTCAAAACTGTATGTAAGTGGGGTATCAAGATGATTTCACCACAATAATGGACAGCCATAGCATTACTTGGGGGCAACTGAACAAACAACTTGTACATAAACATCATATTCATATGAAATAATGCACATAGTAAGTTTCTATACAATGTGATCTTGGAAAAAGACCGGAGGTTGCTGATAGATATCAGTGTTGGAGAGTATCCTGCCCCATCTAAGCATATGAAAATCAGAAGTCTTATTAACTGAGTTGCAACTGACTGAGGACAATTTGAAATGTCTTTCTCTAGTTTTATGGGCTCATTGCTTTTGTATATGAATGACTGAAATCGCACTAGGTAGGACAGTTTTGATCCAGTTCTTGATTTTAAGTCGAGTTTCCCGAAATCTCTCTTTTCCTTGAAACTTTGTCCTGAATCCGTCACTTAATTAATGTAGTAGAAACCAGAAATTGAACCCCTCAGTCTTCAGAATCACATCTTACTTCGGCCTCTCTCTGCACGCTCTAATCTTTTACTCATATTGATTTCTGGATCTTTTCTTTGCATCAAATGGCCGATGTGTAGACCACCTCCTTTCTCCTTCAATGAATCCATCACTTAATTACTGTAGTAGAAACCAGAAATTGAACCCCTCAGTCTTCAGAATCACATTTTACTTCAACCTCTCTCTGCATGCTCTACTCTCTTCCTCATCCTGACTTTTTGGATCTTTTCTTTGCATCACATGGCCGATGAGTAGACCACCTTCTCCTTTCGCATTCAATGTTTCTCTTATACTGTCATAGTTATGGATCTTTTTTTTTTTTTTTTTTTTTTTTTTTTTTTTTTTTTTTGCCCTTTTTCCGTTTTCTTTTTTAAATTTTTGGCCATTGTGTGTTAATTTTGGTTTTTGTTAGTTAATAATGCACAGACACTCCTTGGTTGTCCCATTTTCTATAGTTTTAAGTCACTGACGCTCAAGGGATGCTTTAGAGACACCCCTCAGGCAAGTATCCAATATGGCATGCGTGTCATGTCCTATATAAAAACGTATGTATATATAATAGTAAAGATATAATATATAGATTCAAAATTTTAAAGAAATTAAGTCAACGTGTCCCTGACGTGTTTGTGCCCTACTTTTTTGAAAAATCGGGTATCCATGTTGTGTCCATGCCCGTGCAACTTAGTTTGTTAGTTTCTGTTTTTGCATTATTCGAAGTGTTTGCATGATATTTTGTGGCTATATTCTGTTTGTACAATGCGCTTGTCAGTTTTGCTTTGGCATTTGCTTAATTTCTGTAAAGTTGCCAATTGATCCAGTTCCAGTCTTTATAGATGGAACCACGTAAAATTCCCAAACCAGTGGTCCTGTCTTGTATAAAACGAGATGAGAGTAATTTGCTGCTTTTATAAACAAAGCTGTAGATTACTTATAACATTGGGAGTGACACTTTCTGGAAAATAAATTTTATTTTTTTTATGTAAACAGGGAGCAATTCCTCATATTCTTAAAAACACGACAAACGAGTTCTTCACCAAAATTGTTAATACACTTAAGGAAGCTGCAGACCTATGCTATGATCGAATAAAGGATATCCATTGCATTACTTGCCCAAGCAAGCCCGAAGGATCCATGTTTGTAATGGTAAGACATGAGAATTGATATTCTTATGATCTTAGAAATGATATGGGGAATCATCTGCTAGGAGTTTTTTCGTGTCAGGTAAAACTTAATCTGTCCCTTCTGGAAGGGATTATGGATGATGTGGACTTCTGTTGCAAGCTAGCTGAGGAGGAATCCGTGATAGTTCTCCCAGGTAAAAAATAAATTCAGGATTCTGCGATTAGCTTAAATACAGATAACTGCTAATTTGTAAAACCATGAAATGCTAAATGTATATGATTATGCTGTGAAGTAAATTTTGAATATACTAAAAGTGATATAGGAGGTAGTGATATCACGTGATCCCACTAATGTGAGAGGTCCATACACCATGAACAGAACAACCCTCTTGCTACTGCATCTGGACCACAACAAAATTTAGCTATCCCGATAATGTTAGTCGCCCCTTGTGGTCAACTACAATACACTGCTTGATAAGTTTGAAATACCCACATCAAAAATATGATTTTTCTTGCCTTTTCTAGTTATTTATTAAATTGTTGTGATTTGAGCTTTAGGACAAACTCATCTGGATGCTACCTACCTCGGTTGTGCCGCCTAGCTTCTTAGTCTCCAACTCAATGTTGTCCATAATTAAAAGTATAAACTTCTTGATAAAGACTAGAAGCATTCAAAGTTTTGAGTTTTTGGAAGGCATGCAAGTACCAAATGAAGTTCAGGTAGTTTGTGATGCGAACCCCATAGCAACGTTGACTACAAAACCCACAATGAGATTGACGAACCCAAGAAAGCCAAATTAATCCAAAAGTTTAGGATTAACCCAAAAGAAAGTCGAACCAAAAAACCCAACAAGAACGACGCTTGAAAGACCCCTTGATCACGCAATTCAAGAATTAAATCCGGTTATTTGAACGTCACAAATTAATACTTGATAAGTTCGAAATTGTTCAATGAAGAACGATGAAGAGAAGATAATATGCCTCACTTTTAATTCAATATCAAAATGTCAAAGGTTTCTTAACAATTGAATGAAAACTCCTACTTATACTAAACCTAAAAACTAGGTAAAAATCGTGCAAAAGTCTACCTAGAATAATTAGGAATGAAAAAGAATCAAAATCTAACAAAATATGGAAAAATACCAAAAATAGGAAATTCGCCAAAAAAAATGGCCTATGCGACTGCAATGTGTATTTTCATGCAGTCGCATGGTTCAACTAAAAATCTCATCTTGAGTTTCGGTATGCTTCCATGCGATCGCAAGCCTCATAAGCCTATGCGGTCGCATAGACTTATCATTTTCCTCTGTTTTCGGCCTTTGATATTAAATTGATTCAAGTTTATTCGCCCTTCGACCCAAACATGAAAGTTACTCCATTTTGAGTCCCGAACATGGTTCCATCAATGGTTTCTTGAACGAACAATCTCATCGCTTATTTCACTTGCTTTGCCTTTGATCGCGTCATTGGTCCGCCATCGACTATCAAACGATCTCGTCTTGCACTCGCCTTCGTCGGGCTTGACTCTTGGATTATATCATTCCCTCCCTTTTCAAAAGGATTCGTCCTCGAATCTGAACCTGCATCAAACAGAGAGAGATAAAAGTAGCCGAAACATTGTACTCACCTGGAAGGTCCAACTTGTAAGTATTGTCGTTTATCTTTTCAATCACTTGAAATGGTCCATCGCCCCTCGGTTGCAACTTGGACTTCCTTTGCTCCGGAAACCGCTCCTTCCTAAGGTGCACCCAAACCCAATCTTTTGGCTCGAATGTCACGCGCTTCCTATCTTTGTTTGCCTGCGACGCAACCAACTTACTTTTATTTTCAATTTGCGTTTTTACCTTTTCATGGAGTGACTTAACCAATTTCGCCTTCTTTTTGCCATCTAAACTACCACGTTCATTCATAGGTAAAACAATTAAATCCAAAGGAGTTAGTGGATTAAAATCATATATAATTTCAAATGGAGAATATGACGTAGTAGAGTGAACAGTTCAATTGTATGCAAATTCAATAAATGGTAGACACTCCTCCCAACTCTTCAAATTTTTATTGATTACTGTGCGTAACAATTGTGTCATAGTCTTATTCACTACTTCGGTTTGTCCATCCGTTTAAGGGTAACAAGTTGTGGAAAATAGTAACTTAGTGCTTAAGTTACCCCACAAAACTCTTCAAAAGTGACTCAAAAATTTGACATCCCGATCTGACACTATGCTTTTAGGAACCCCATGTAAACGCACAATCTCTTTAAAGAATAAGTCAGCAATGTTCGTGGCATCGTCAGTTTTGTGACATGGTATAAAATGTGCCATTTTGCTGAACCTATTTACAACCACAAAAATAGAATCCCAACCTCTCTTAGTCCTAGGTAAATCTAAAACAAAGTTCATCAAGATATCAACTCAAGGCTCACTAGGTGTAGGTAAAGGTGTATACAAACCTTGTGATAAAACCTTAGATTTAGCCTTTTTACAACCTATGCATCGACTACAAATTCTCTCAACATCACTTTTCATCTTAGGCCAATAAAAATGCTCATTCAATACATTTAAAATCTTTTGAACCCCAAAGTGTCCCATTAATCCACCACTATGTGCCTCCCTTACTAACAATTCCCGAATAGAACAATTAGGAACACATAACCTATTTTCCCGAAATAAATACCCCTCATACCTAAAGAACCTATCAACTGCCCCTTCTATGCATGACAAATAAATATCCGAAAATTCAACATCTTTTTCATACAATTCCTTAATATGTTCAAATCCAAGTAGCTTAGAATCAAGAGTAGTTAGCAATACGTACCTTCGCGACAACGCATTCGCCACCACATTTTCTTTACCTTGTTTATACCGAATGACGTATGGAAAGGTCTCAATGAATTCCATCTACCGTGCATGCCTCTTGTTCAATTTACCTTGTCCCCGAAAGTGTTTTAGTGACTCATGATTGGTGTGTATTACGAACTCCTTCGGCCATAAATAATGTTGGCAAGTTTCCAAAACTCGAATAAGTGCATAAAGTTCTGTCATATGTAGGATAATTTAAAGCAGGTCCACTCAACTTCTCGCTAAAGTATGCAATAGGCCTCCGATCCTACATTTAAACTGCTCCAATCCCTATTCCCGATGCATCACACTCAATCTCGAATGTTTTATCAAAGTTAGGTAATGCCAAAACAGGTGCTTCACACAATCTACCTTTAATAGTATTAAATGCAAGTTCTTATTCATCACCCCAATAAAAACCTACACTCTTTTTAACTACTTCTATGAGTGGCATGGTGATAGTGCTAAAATCCTTCACAAAACACCTATAAAAACTAGCCAGACCATGAAAACTCCTAACTTCTGTTGTGTTTTTAGGTGTCGGCCAATTTCTAATAACTTTTATCTTTTCATCGTCTACTTCTACCCTATTAGCACTAACTACAAGATCAAGAAAAAGAACTCTATCCATACAAAACGTGCATTTTTTAAGATTAGCATAGAATTGTTCTTTCCTTAAAACAATTAACACACTTTAAATGTTCCATATGCTCTCCTAAGTCTTTGCTATAGATTAAGATGTCAAAATAAATCACAACAAATTTTCCTATAAAAGCACATAAAACATGATTCATTAAACGCATAAAAGTGTTAGGTGCATTTATGAGTTCAAACGGCATAACCAACTATTCATATAAACCATATTTAGTTTTAAAAGCCGTTTTTCATTCATCACCCTCCTGCATACGAATTTGATGATACCCGCTTTTTAAATCAATTTTAGAAAATATGCAAGCACCATGTAATTCATCAAGCATGTCATCTAACCTAGGTATGGGGTGACGATACTTTACCGTTATGTTGTTGATAGCCCTACAATCCACGCACATTCGCTATGTTCCATCCTTTTTTGGCACAAGCAAAGTCGGTACCGCACAAGAACTCATGTTTTTCCTCACGTATCCTTTGCTCATTAACTCCTCCACTTGCCTTTGAAATTCTTTAGTCTCCTCGGGATTACTTCGATAAACCGGTCGATTTGGAATGACAACTCTGGGTATGAAATCAATTTGATGCTCAATGCCTCGAATATGTGGCAATCCACTTGGTGCATCCTCCGAAAATACATCCTCGAATTCCTGCAATAAAGACTTTGCCAAACTAGGGAGGGGTGGGTCAGTTTCCTCAAAATTGAGGAGTGATTCCTTATAAACGAACTATATCATCTCTTTTCTCTCAACTACCGCCATCCTCAAATCATTCTCCTTTGCAAAGAAATTCGCTCATGTTTTCTCTCCTCTTGGAATACTCCCTTTCTTTTCTTTCTTTTGCTTGCTCTCTCTTTTTCTTTTTGGTGGCTTTTTCAACATTTTCTCTCTTCTTCTCTAACTCACCACTTTCTCTCTTTTTTTCTAACTCTTTGATTCTCCTCTCTACATCACTTCTCAATTTTAATTGGTCATCATAGACCTGCTCCGGTGTTAATGGCACAAGAGTAATGGTCCTTCCATCTTTAATGAAACTATATCGATTTTTAAACCCATCATGCATAGCTTTCCTATCGTATTGTCATGGTCGCCCCAATAAAATATGCCCCCGCTTGCATTGGCACCACATCACACACTAACTCGTCCTTATAACTCCCAATTGACAAATTAATTAGCACCCTTCGATTCACCCTCACCTCGCCACTCTCATTCAACCATTGCAATTTATAAGGTATCGGGTGTCTCAACAATGTTAAACCCAATTTTTCTACAAAAGATATGCTAGCTACATTAGTTCAACTACCACCATCAATTATAACACTACATACCGTATTGTTGACGTGGCATCGAGTGTGGAAAATGTTCTCCCGTTGCAACTCCAAATCATCCGCTTTGACGTGAGTAGTAAGAGCTCGCCTTGTGACTAGTAGATCCCCAATCGGCCCTTCAACTTTTTCTTCTTCACTAACATCCTCCAACATTGGCATGTCATCAAACTCGCCATCACTATCGCTCACAATCTCTCAATTATTCCGCAACACTATCGCCCGTTTGTTTGGGCATTGAGAAGCAATATGCCCCGTTTCCAAACACCTAAAACATTTGATGTCCCGATTGCGTGACGGTTGTGCCTCCGGTTTTTATATTGTTTGCTAGCGTTTTCATCCTTGCCCTTTTGCCAATCGTTTTTACCTCTAGGTGCAAACCCCGTTTTTGTTGTTGTCATCCCACTTCGATTTTCATGTTGGATTAGGAGTCGAAGTACCTAACAGTTGCCTAGATGTCCCCTTCCTCTTCAATTGCCTCTCAACCTTCATTACTACATGTAACATGTCCTTGATTTTCACATAGTGTTGCAACTCTACAACGTTTGCAATATCCCGATTTAACCCATTCAAGAACCGTGTCATGGTAGCTTCCCGATCTTCCTCCACATTAGCCCGAATCATTAGAATTTCCATCTCCTTGTGATAATCCTCTATACTTTTCGATTCTTGGTACAAACCTTGCAATTTTTGATGGATTTCCCTATAATAGTGACTCGGAACAAACCTTCTCCTCATCAATACCTTCAATTCATCCCAAGTACTAATTGGCTTTTCCCGACCCCTACGCCGTGATGTAAGTACTTGATCCCACCAAGATATCGCTTAATCCACAAATTCAAGTACCGCCAATTTTATCTTTTTCTCCTCCGAAAAATTATAGCACTCAAAAATCATCTCAACCTTCCTTTCCCACTCTAAATATGCTTCCGTATCGCTTCTCCCCTTAAATTGAGGAATAGTCATTTTAATACTCCCCAAATTTCCATCTACTTCATCTCCCAAGTTATTTCTACCCCGTCTTTTCATCCTATCGCCCCTATGCCTCGCTCGACCCATATCAACGTCATTTTCATCAAAATCATCCTCATCACTACGATAGTTATCTCGTCTTCCTCTCCTAGATTCACGCCTACCCGGCCCCCTAGCATTAGACATCTCCACTTGTCCTCAGCTAAGATTAGCAATTATAGTACCTATTCGCGCCATCCATTCCCCTTGCCTATCCACCTTCTCCCTAACATTACCAAGTACCCTTTCAAACCTCCTTATCATGTCCTCCGATACATTGTTGTCATTACCGTTTCGGCTTGAATTAGAACTCTCTTTCCGGCATCATATCACACAATTTTTTCATGCTTCACAAAGATTTCACTCGGAAAACACTCACTATGGCTTTTTCCCTCTATTAAACTCACCACTCGGCCTTTTACCACTCAAAGTCTCCCTCCAAGCACTTCAAAGAACCAAGTGAACTAAATCAATTGTTTTACCAGGAATTCAAGCAAACCGAATACTAATCGAAGACCACGAGACTCAAAGGACTTGAATAAGTGGAATAGATGAATATTTTGACAAGAATATGTGAATAGACTCAATAGAAGATTGAAAGAATCGAACCCAATTGAATATCCCAAAGTCAAGCACAATGTAGGAATTGTTGTTGGTAGAAAAACAAAATCAAACAATAATAATATCAAAATTTATTTTATTTTATTTTATTTTTGTTTGTGAACAGTACTTCGAATGTACAGTAACTTTTTTTTGTACTTTTTTTTTTTACTCTTTGATGAAAGAAGATGATTAAACTACCAACAACTCAACGAAACGACGAAAAGAAAAAAAAGAACGAAGAAGAACTAAGAAAGAACAATTAAAACTGAAGAAGAAACTAAGAAAATAAAATTAACGACTCAAACAAATAAAGAGAAGATATAACCTTCAATAAATTTGGAGCCAAAGCTCTGATACTAACTGATGCGAACTCCGTAGCAACGTTGACTATAAAACCCACAACGAGATTGACGAACCTAAGAAAGCCAAATTAATCCAAGAGTTTAGGATTAACCCAAAAGAACGTCGAATCAAAAAATCCAACAAGAACGACGCTTGAAAGATCCCTTGATCACGCAATCCAAACATTAAATCTGGTTATTTGAACGCCACAAGTTAATATTTGATAAGTTCAAAGTTGTTCAATGAACAACGATAAAAAGAAGACAATACGCCTCACTTTTAATTCAATATCAAAATGTCAAAGGTTTCTTAACAATTGAATGAAAACTCCTATCTATACTAAACCTAAAAACTAGGTAAAAATCGTGCAAAAGTCGACCTAGAATAATTAGGAATGGAAAAGAATCAAAATCTAACAAAATATGGAAAAATACCAAAAATAGGAAATTCGCCAAAAAAAAGGCCTATGCGACCGCAAAGTGTATTTCCATGCGGTCGCATGGTTCAACTAAAAATCCCATCTTGAGTTTCGGTATGCCTCTATGCGATCGCAAGCCTCATAAGCCTATGCGATCGCATAGGCTTATCATTTTCCTCCGTCTTCGGCCTTCGATATTAAATTGATCCAAGTTGATTCATCTTTCGACCCGAACATGAAAGTTACTCCATTTTGAGTCTCGAACATGGTTCCATCAATGGTTTCTTGAACGAACAATCTCATCGCTTGTTTCACTTACTTTGCCCTTGATCGCGTCATTGGTGTGTCATCGACTATCAACGGATCTCATCTCGCACTCGCCTTCGTCTGGCTCGACTCCTGGATCATATCGGTTTGCCAATGCAGCAACTAAACTTTAAATATATGTGCCAAGAGGTCCATATGTATCCATATTATCCAAACCCTTTCTTAGAAATGAATCTTCTCACTCCTGCTTCAGTGTTGGATCCATGTCTGCGGCATCAAAAGCTGATGGATGTTCAGGCTTGACTGAACCCCTTGGCCGTCCATCTGTCCCATAGTTATTCCAACTGCATAGATTTCATACGAACTCTCTTCTATAATGACCTTTTTATAGAGTAGGAGCTGAATAACTTTTCCCTGTAGTTGTCATAGTGAACAAAAAACGCTCGTTGTTGTGAACAATTTTTAGTATGAGATTTCCTCCCGTTTGTTGATGGTGACAGAGAGTTTCCTGTGTTGTCCCTTCTACTTGGTAAGCTGCTTAAATAAAAGGCCCTTTTTTTTAAAAAAGTTTGCAAGTAACTTTCTGCTGCTTTAAAGATTTGATGAGACCATTGTATTCATGGGTGATAAACTGATCGTGCTCATGTTAAGAAGAGATTACCAAATAAGTCTCCCAATTGTGGACATAATTTCCTCTTGAAATGATGAAATCCTCATTGAGCAATTGAATAAACCAGCAGATCCCATTAGTCGAAATGGTACTGTATGTAGGCTACACTGCTGTTGCTGAAGCATGTTTGCGAGACTACATATTTTCACTCAACTTTGAATTGTCAAATCTTGACGGGCTTTGATTAGGATTCACGAATCTTTGTGTTAGTTAGCTCTTATAGGAAGGTGAGTGTTAATGCCAACCAAATCAGAACTAAGAAAGCTTCAAAAACCTCTGGAGTCGTGCTGTTGGCATGCAGAGGACAGTTTTGTTTGTAGTTTTTGCTTAGAATTTTGGTATCAAATTGGTCATTTCCATCTTCATAAAGTGAATTGACTGGGTTTATCAGCTAACATACGAGTAAAATTCTCCTTGCAGGGGTTGCTGTAGGACTCAAGAATTGGCTCCGAGTAACTTTTGCCATTGAGCCATCATCACTCGATGATGGCCTTCGAAGGATAAAAGCTTTTTATGAGAGACACGCAAAGAAACAATGAATGTTGTTTCTATATATTCTGATAGTTTCTCCATTCCAATCACGCATTGGATCAACAAGGGTTAGTCAATAAATGTTTGTTTTTCATGGGAGAAGATTCTTCTTCATTTTCTATTTGTAATGAAAATAATGATGGAGAATATCACTATCCTCCACTGGTTGTGAAACATTGTGAAGTTTGCTGAAAGTTAATTTTATTTAAAATAACTAGAATATGTTAATACTTGTTATGTTATTATGATATAATGATTATTCATTGAGGTTGTGATCTTGAGCAAGTGATTGAGAGATTTATTTGCTTTTATTTATCATTTATATATTAATGTGATCTTTAAACTAAAAAACTGTTTATAGACATATAAAGAGACATTTGATTAGGTAAAGATTCATTCTCAACACACAACACAATAAACAGTATTCACAAACTTTAGTCATTCCCAAATAGCTAGAATAGGCACACCCATTTCAAGCATGCTCATGCATTAAATTTTGTGAGCTGGGTAAATGACGACTGATGGGAGAAAGAAATGAGGAGGGTAATGCTCGGGAGGGACCATGATTGTGGTGTATCATATATTTACATATAACCCTTTAGATCTCAAGCTTTCAAGATCGAGTTATTCTATGTGGTAACATTTAATGATCTGGATATCGTGCTGTGGTTCTTTAAGCTCCAAGAAACAAGTTTATCCCCCAAGTGTACACACTATCCAGAAATTGATATTGGATAAGATACCCAATCTGCATTGAAATATCTTATGAGAAGGATTCTTAGATTGTTGAAGAATGACTGAATGAGACCATAATTTAAAGTGCCTTTTAGGTATTTGGTTATTCTTTTGGCAATTTTCGAGTGGATGTTACTTGAGATTTGCATAAACTGGCATATGTTCTTGACACCGCATGAAAGCTCAGGCATTATCGCAATTGCTTAGTACAGTCCACCAACTATTCTTCTGTAGAATGAGGGATCTCCGGCAGGGCCAGAGATTGTAGAACCAGAAATCATCGGTGTGGATCCTGCTCATGAATATAACATCTTCTCCTTCGCAAGGAGATCTTGTAGAGTTTGTTTCCTTCTGATGTTCATTTGAAACTCATTGATGACATGGTTTGTGACTCGAGTCTGGAAATCGTGCCCCTTCAGTTTTTTCAAGCATCGTCTCTCTAAAGGAGTAAGTATGCAGATTGGATGTTACTTGGACAACAACGAACTCAGATTCTTTGTCCAATCCAGTAGTAACTGTAATAATTTGTTCGACAAATTTTATCTCCCTCACATGACAAAGAATCAATCAGAAACTGCCTTTGATTGAGATACTGGTGTACGCCCAATCCTTTCTGATGAGATGTATTACCACCTGCTAGTTGAGGGACTACACCTCCAGAGAATTTGATATTCTTGGGATCTAGAAATTGTTTGGAGAATTATCTGCAAAAAGATTTTGCATCAGGTAAATGTTAAATCTGTCCATCCTTGATTGCAGTAATGACTGCGAGGACTTCTGTTACAAGCTGGCTGAGGGAGAGTCCTGATCGTTTTCCAAGGTGAAAGAATAAATTCTGGATTATTTAACTATTTTTTGGGTTAAATTCTATAGAATTCGTCATTTCAATCTTCATAAAGTAGATTTCAAGGTTAATGGGGTTAGATTTCAAGGTTAATGGGGTTGCTTTAGGACTCAAGAATTGGTTTCAAGTAACTTTCGCTTTTGATCCATCCTCGCTCGATGAATTGATGGCCTTGGAAGAATAAAACCTTTCTGTCAGAGACGCAAGGAAATGAATGAAAGTTGTCTCTATCGTAGTGTGGAATAGCTTGTGCCCTCGATATTCAGGCCAAGATAAAAGGTGGCGATTTGGAACTATGCATTGGGAATAAATTTTCGTTAAGCATGAAAGAACAAGTGCGATTCTTCATTTCTCTTTGTGCTAAACATTTGAAATATGTTGCTGTTATTGGATAATCTAAAACAGATTGTTAAAGGATTAAGCCTAAGTAATTAGAAAGAGACCTTCTGTACGCTAATCAAGACATCTTTAATGTTGATCCTCTCCTCAGGTATTTCTGTTGGGCATTCTATGGCTACTCCAATGTCTGATATCAACTGATTTTGTTTGGTCATAACATTTTTCTCATTCAGGAACTTAATATAGATTCCAGGCCCATCTCTTCAGCATTGATTCTCCCGAAAGAATTAAGTCATTTGTACTTGTTTGTTGACATTTTGGATTATCCGACCCCATCACTCCTCTCACATGAGGTCGGGGTGGGGGTCATGACATGGGGTCCAACCCCCATGTGAGAGGAGAAGGTGGCCCCAAGTAAACCAAAGGGTGAATAAACAAGTACAAATAGCATGACCTTGACCGAAAATATGTCGTCTGTGGGCTGTTTTCCTGCAAACACTTCCCTAAATAAAATCCCAAAACTGTAAACATCTGCACTAGTCCTGCCGATCCGTATTCTGCTAGTTTTAATCAATCAAATAAAAATAATGCATGACTACTAATTCAATGCTCTCATTTCTACTGCAAGAACTTATCTTCATGTGAAGATCCCATTAGTAAGCTCATTCGGACTGATTTATTGGATTCTAATATTATTGATCGATTTGAAGTTTACCTGGTGCCGTGTACCCGATGGTGCCTAAAGTCTTCGTCTGTGAAATTCTTTGGTCTTTTGTCAAAAGCTTAAAAATTCCAAAAATGAGCCACATGTCCTACCATACTTTCATCCAAAAGTATGTTGCTTGTCTTCAAATCACAATGAACAACGGGAGATGAATAACCTTGATGCAGATGCTACATTTATCATAATTTGCAATCTTTGAGTTACGTTTAGGAAGTAGTTGTGAGAATAAAGCCAATTGTGGAGGTAACCTTTGGGCATATACTCAAGCAAAAGGGCTTTAAACTCGAGATTTGTGCAACGGCCGAGTACTTTGACAAGATTTCTGTAGCCAATATTGCAAATTATGTCGCATTCTGCATCAAAACTTTTGAATGCACCTTGTAGATTTGAGTCGAGAACCTTTATAGCAGCAACAAATTGGTATCAAATATTACTTTTACATCACTTATAATGTATTTTAAAATAATGTGCAATGCACGTTCAACTTTGACCAGTAATATTGAAAGTCATATCTTGCTCACTGGTCTTGGTTTATTAGTTTTACTGACATGCCTCGACCTTGAATCGAGATGCTCCACACAAATCTATGTTACCTGTGACACATTCAGCAGTGAAGTCTGAGAAAAGCCCTTCGTCTGGAATTTCACCGCTGAGTTGGTTGAAAGAAACATTAAAATACTTGGGATGTGGAAGTTTCTCCAAGGACTTGAGGATTAGACCTTAGAACTTGTGGGATAAGTCCAAGAATTCTAAATCCAGCAAAGTCACAAACGACTCAGGTATAGAACCACGTAATTTATTGTTCGATAATATTGATTTAATAGACTTTGAAGTTGTCCGACAGTACTTGGAATATCACCTGATACCTATTACTTGATAGATACAGTTCTCTCATGCTCTTTAGACTGCCAGTTTCTTGAGCCAAGACACCACTGAGATTAATTATAAGACAAGTCCAGTATCTCAATGTCTTTGTTACTCCATAATGCTGATGGTATAGTCGAATTGAATACATTGTATGCCAGGTGTATTTCTCGCAATGCCGTAATGTCTCCTAGACAACCTGGTACTTCTCCAAAGAGCCTATTTTCCTCCAAATCTAAATGATATGGTTTTGTATAATTGCAAAAGTTTTTTGGTATCGAACCATGAAATTTACAAGCGTGCAAGTTCAAGGCTTGCATCTTCGTCAAGTTTCCAAGTGCTCGAGGCAATGATCCTGTCAAGTCATTTCCTCCAATGCTTGACAACCATAAATTGCCCAAATTCCCAATTTTCGCCTGGAATCGTGCCCTTGAAGCCACTAGAAACCGCATAAAATTACTCAAGGGACAGAGACGGATTCCTTGAAAATAAAGATTTTGGAATCCTTCCATTTAGAGGATTGAAAGTTATCTACAATTTCTCAAAGAAAAATGTCCAACTCAAGAAAAGATGGATCGTTTTTCTACTGATTCTTCGCTAAGCTAAGAGAATCGAGGTGTTTCAAGTTGCCAAGATCCAACGGTACATATCCACTACACATATTGTTTATAAGATCAGGTAATGTGAGCTTTGAGGCATTTGCTATAGAGCTTGGAATTGATCCACTGAATTGATTACCACCAAAATAAACACTTTTCTATATTGCGAAGTCCTTTTCCTATTGTAGCTGGAAGATTTTCACATAATTATCTACGAGAGAAAGTGCTTGTAAACTAAACGGCTTAAAAATGAATTCCGGGATTTCACCCTCAAGCTTGTTTGGACCAATAAACAACTCTTTCATATTCGACAGAACTCCCAATTTTTCAGGACCATGTCCTTGAATACTATTCGAACCAACATGGAATATCTCCAAGTTCGACATATTGCCAATTGAATTCGGAATATTACCTGTAGAGTTATTGCAAATCTTAATATAATTCCATCGAAGAAAAACTTCTGGGACATGTTCGGTACTAGTATTAGATAGTATTAAATGATACAGTACATAAGATTTTAACTTCTATTTTGTTTTTAATATTGTTTAGTAGTCTTACCAAACGCTGCACCACTTATTTGAATTGAAGGAAGGACTTTGGGTACCTGTCAAGTTATTTCTGTACAAATACAACCATTGAAGCGCTGATAAGTTTCCGATGCCATAGGAAGACTTTCTGTGAGTAAGTTATGGGACAGATTGAGCTCTTTGAGCACAAGGCAATGTGAGATACTAGACGGGACTTGGCCATAAATTTGGTTGTTGAAAAGATAGAAGACTTCAAGCTTTGTCGAGAGATGGCAGGGATCATTAGGAAATCTTCCAAAAATTTGATTGAATGAAACATCAATATCCACCAAGGTCGAGATGTTAAAGATTGTTGAAGGCAATTCTCCTGAAATAAATTGAAAAAATGAACTGGTAAAAAGAACTATACTTCCTTGCCGAACTGCTTATACTTTCAGACGACGTGGATCAAGCAAAGAAAAGTCAATTTAAGGCCAGAAACAAGTTTACAGGAAAGATGAGACGTACCATTCAAACTATCGAGGCCCAAGTAGAATATAGCTGTGTCAAGTTTCCGATCACCATTGGAATGCTTTCTGTGAAATTGTTGACAGACAGAGATCTTCTCAAGTTTTGCAAAATTGGGTAAACTTGTTGGTAAAGAACCACTCAACTGATTCTGCAAAAGGTTCAATCCTTGTTTGGCAAAATGTCACAAAGGTCCATTGGAAACGTCCCAAAAAATTGATTTTTTTCCGATGGAAATGCTCACTAAAGGGGAAAGATTAAACACTGCAGCAGGTATAGGTCCAGTGAGACTGTTGTCAAAAAGGTTCAAGTCCTGAAGTTGAGATAAGTAAGCAAAATTCGTAGGAATCTGACCCGTCAGCTTGTTTGAATGTTTATATGCAATTGACACAAATGCCCAATTTCGTCTCCGATGTGGCCATAGAAACTATTGTTTCCAATGTCCAAATGAACAAGAAATGAGAGATGACCTAATTCTTTCGCGATTGTACCTCTAGGACCCATGTCGAAGCGACTAAAGCGTGTAACTCGTGGGTGCCTTCTGCCACACACAACACCAATCCAATTACAAATGGGAGTTTGTCATGACCAATTCTTTGTCAACATGTTATTGAGGTCAAACTGTATACGAAACTTGAAGGCTAGAAGAGCAAGCTCATGTGTGTGTGACTTTTGAACGATGAAACCAAGCAACTAGTCAAGAAATGTAATGCCAACCATATCCAAATCATATGCTTTCACATGTTGGTTTGATCCTTGAGGTCTTGGCCTAAGTTCTACATACACACACATATATAGAATATTATTGTTACTTGTATACGACACTACAATCGACAAGATTTTAACTTCTTTTTTTTTTTTAACATTCATGTAATGTGTCCTATAAAACAAATATTACATTCATGTACCTAGTTAATATTGAATATTCTTTACAAGTAGCTGCTGTGTAGTCTGAATATTGTGATGTTGATTCACACATGCTTTTCAACGAAAGAGCAAAGAGGTCTCTTGAGCAAGACAATGAGTGGCTTCATAACATATGGGTACAGCTTTGGTTTTAAAAAGTGGATCTTTTTCCCAAAAAAGGGGTCTCCTCTCAATTCAAGTCCATACATGCTAGGGGTTGTGAAATACGAAGATAAACCTAGTTGCATAGGTTTGTTGCAACTAAATATTTAAAATGATCGTGATTTTAATTTTTTATCCTTTAAATTATCAAGTATTTTTTAGTCCATATTCATCAATATGTTTCAAGGATTTTCTAAGATGCCAATGCATTACATCTCAATCTGCTTAGAAGACCTATTGTACAACTTCCTTTGCTCACAGGCCCCTAGTGTGGGGAGACAAAGTGTTATAGCAGTACATGGTGAAATTCGCACATGTTTCAAGCTGCCCTAACACTTTTCTCCCACTTAAAATGTATTAGGACGAACCTTCTGCAAAGTTAACATAACTTTCACATTGAGAGTAAACCCACATATATCTCGATTATTCTTGCTTCCATTTTTCATGTTTCACGTTATTTATTGCTCTCCATGATAGAGATTATTCATTTATACTTGACAACACTAACGAGGTCCTCGGGTTGAAGCCTCAGCTCTATCACAATCATCCATGCTACAGAAATATATTTCGTACTAGAAAATAAAACTCGACTCTCATAACCTATTGCATTGAATAGAGAAAACATCAAGGACAAGAAGGAAAAAAAATGTAAAAGCGTGGTGTCTTTTTTTTTTTTTTTTGCGATCAAGTCACAAATTTACAGTGCAGTAATTCATGAGTTACATAAGGTTGCAGAAGACTATATATAGAATATGCTAATAAAGACCATGAAATTAATAGTTCCATGCATTGTATCACTATTTCAAAAGACACAACACGTCTCGAGAGCTCAGCGGTAAAATAGATAAAACTTGATAAATAGGAAAAGGGAAAGGTCATCAGTCAGCCATAGATATCTATTTCACAGCGAAATGTTCAAGTGCGTGATTCTGGACCAGACTGGATTAAAAACGAAAATTGAGGCCACATGCGACCTAATTTAGCATCAATTATCCTCTCTGTACTCTGGATTCTCTTTAAGGATGACGAAACCCTCAAGAATGGGAGACACAGGAACATATCTGCACGGCCAATGGATATTAGCATGTAATGCATACGTTCAGTTTTAACTGAAATTTTAGTTTAAGCTGGGTCAAACATATATTTTATCTATACATTTCATAAAACCTACAACTTACTACCCACTTATTATTCACATATTTTTTGTAGGACCTATAACTTATAGGACTCCCAACGCAATAAATGAACAGCACATCTCACAAGGATGATATAACTTACTTCTCAGTTGCTAGCTCAGCTCGGTCACCAGCAGACAGAAGAACTGGAGTTGAGTGGGTCTGGAAACCTGTAATAGTCTTGGGGCGACCAGCTTGACCCACTACATCAACAGCTTGGCCCACTCGAACAGGTACTGACAGAGGTTTCAGGTTTTCATCCACAGTCATCAGCATCCTTGGCTGTAGACAGTATATTCATTATATTGTAAGCAGCATCAAGAAAAAAAAAAGACATGGAAGGTAAAAAAGACAAACAAAAAAGGGACATAACAGCCACCCAACATGAAAAAAGACAAACCTGCATAGCAAGAACAAGGAAGTATAGAACATAATGGTACTTCCCCAAGACAATAGCCTTCATATCAAGACATGCATGCAGAAAAGTCACGAGTCCAGCCAGTGCAGTCCTTCAAAGAAGGTAAGAAAAAGGGGTCATGAATGCACAAAATGTAGTTTAGAGTAAAGATAATGCCAACAGCACTGAGCTCTATAATATCTCTTTCTAGATTAATTTCTTAAATTAAAAACGTTAAGGATCAAGGACACTACAAACTAATGGTGATTATTAGAAATTTGAAGTGAATTACACGAATTCCTTGATGTCACTCCGCTTGATCCATTGCTTCTGGATAGATTAAGAAAACTACATACATAACTCTTAATGCTTTCGATTAGCCAAATCAGAGGGCTTAAGTACTTGTTCAGGCATGCAAAATGTATCACACCATCCAAAATCAAGCAAAATCCAAGAATTCGCTATAACCACACAGTCGGTGGTTCAAGACTGTTTTGAACCAAGTTGCCCCATCAACTGTATTCATACCAAGTAAAAAAGAATCAACTCGGTACACTAAGCAAGTACATGACCACCATAATTACCTCCATATATGATAACATTCTCTCATGCAGATGCAACATCAAATGGGTTTGATGCAAATATACATATTAAAATGGCAACATGGGGCAGACTGCTACTCTTTCAAAACAAGATTAACTTACGGGGATAGTAAAAATCTTTCAGAATGATATGGAGCAAGGGTCAACAACCCTTTGCCAAGATGGACAAGACCTTGAGCAATCCGCACCTGCACAGGTTGCAGTGCAAATTATTTAGATTGTTAAGACATATTAGGCCCCTGCTGTGGATAAACGATGTATATTTGTGAACCAAGATTCAAATGGAAACTTTACACAGAAAAGAAGGCTGGCATCTTTGTAGTAATAACTTGATAGATTCCTAAGCATTCCAGCTATTCTCGCATTGTTGGTTCCAGCTCCTATCAAACCCAAAGACACAATGGCTGCCTGCATGATTCAGAAATAATAAATAAATAGTAAGGTTTATGCCTCAAGAGTACTTGCATGAAGAACAATTTCAAAACCAAGCTAGCCTGGCATTGCATTACCATTGCAACTTCTGTGTCAGCATCATGGCTAAGCCTGCTTAACGTGTCCATGACATTGACCTGTACAGAACACCGAAACAATGATTAGAAAGGGCTAAAACAGGTATCGAGTCATTTTTCTTGGTGGTGCAAGGCAAAAAAAGATGTAAAAGGTAGTAATCACATTACAAGAACACTAATCCACAAGGAACTTAACGTTCAAAACAGACATGACAGTTAACCAGCTATTTTGGTAGCATTTTGTTTACTTTCAGCTTTTAAGGGAAAGGGAAAAACATACAGAGTACTAGCAAAATATATAAAAGAAAGAAGATTCGCTTGTAGCCTGCGGAAGAGGGAATCACATTTCAGTTGCACCAGGAGAAGGCAAGATGATAGGTCATGCACAGGGTCTTCATTTCTTCTTTTCCCTAATTTATACCCTATATTAAAAATAAAATTGGATCGGACTGTGTTTAAAGCCTAAACCATTGACAAATTCTGGGCTAAGAGAATAAATCTTGAAAGGCACAAGACTGAGCAGTGCACACCTTAGCCACCCTGAGTTTGAACCGCTTACATGTTTTATTATGCTATTTTAATGAATGTGCCAACACGAGTTTCCATTTCAGCAGTATTTGTCTTTCTGCTTCCAGAAAAGACTCTCAAGATCAGGGAAAAGGATTATATTTTCTCAGACTTGCCGACAATAGGAAATAGTTTGAGAACAGCAGACCTTTAGCTACTAATACATTGTCACCCCAAATGAAGACTTGCAAATATCAAAGGATAGATATCACCTTTGGGTTTGAAATGCAGAGGAGACCCAGCGCCAGAGGAACTGCCCTTCTAATGTTCTGCTCCCCATACTGCAAAAGATGCTCCAATGAGCGAATAGCCATCTCAAGCCCTAGTTCTTCAGCCATTGCTACCATAGCAATTCCAAGTATGGCAGTTCCCTGGTATGTTTCTCCCTTCTCAAGATGCTGTGCACACTGACCAAGAAAGTGTTGTACCTGTAGTACAAAAAGCACTTAGTAACTTAATTAACTTAGCACCACTACCAACCTGAGTCCAACAGCACAAGTTCATAACCTTGAGAACGTTTCCAGTCCCAGCATAGGCACATGAAAGCAGGGTCATGTCACAATGTTTCCTAATTTTCTCATTAAACGTCTTTGAAACCTCAGCTGTTGCCTCCACACTTTCCTGTCAGAAATGAATACTGTGAATTAATATCATACTGAAGTCTACCTATGGCAATGTTCTGCCTGAACATAGTATCAGCCTACGCCTGAGGTAATTTCTAAAAATAACAAGGGAAAAAAAGAACCTAAATTGTTATCCCCAGATATGATTATTGGTGAGATTAAATGCCACAGCATGAGCAACCATAATTACCTGCTTCCCAAGATACAAAAGACCAAGACCCAGAGGCAAGAGACGGGTGAGGGCCTCCCCTGACTCTGACTCGCTTCTGTCCATCAATGCAAATATAATTGCCTGGGCTACCTCTTCATTACACGATCCTACATATACCAAGCCTAGTGAGATTGCAGTAAATGCAATCACGTCAAGTGATGACTTTGCATCTCCAAGTATGGGGGTTAATTTACTTCGAATCTGGATAGAAGTAATAAAATAGATAGTCAGATATGCAAATGCAGAGCAGACATGAAAAATGGAAATGCGTGGCGAGAGCTATCTATGGGCTACTCAAATATGGTTTAATAAATTTCACAAATAAGGTCATAAGATTTAGAACAATCATCAATTTCTATTGGGTTGATCAAACAGAAACTCACCTGTTCATTTTGAGACCCAGCATATGCAAGTCCTAGGCCCATTATTGCACCTATTCTAATAGAAGAATCTTCTTTGTCTATGTATTCCGCTAAAAGAGCCAATGCCTGAGAGGACAAATTAATAAAATGTAAGGAAAAGATTTGGTCAAATATTTGTTAATATTGACGATTGATCCTTATGAACAAAAGTGAAAATTTTCAGGAAATTTGTCTGTACGCAAGACTTCAATCAGGTTTGTAAATCTGGACTTACTGGATCACAGTCATTCTTGATACCACAATTTACGATCCCGACTCCTAGTAATGCGCCCGCAATGACATGTGTGTCAGTACTGTGGAAATATTTGTCGAGTTGTGCAAGTCCAGAATCAACATCCCAAAGCAGAATCATACCCTGTAGTGGTGACATAGCATGATCAGGATGCCATCACATTACAGAGAAAAAATAAAATGACCAAAGGCACATACCAGACTTGCTGCAGCACTGGCCTTTCCATGATCCTTATTTTTGAAAAGCCAGCTTGTTGAAGAACCACTGCTTGATGCATCTGATGGAACTGTCATCAACTTATCCTGAACAAATAAAAATTAAGCAGTTTGAGAACATTGACAAAAAAGAACCAGCCCTTTTCCAATTCTAGAATAAACCTACTCTTCATAAATAAATAAAATAAAAATTACCTGACCGAAGCCAGCATTTACAAATGCATTGACAAATGTTGCTGCCAAGTTCTGTCTAGCGGAATCAACACTTCCCCCACCACTAGCTCGGCCATCAAGTAAATGTGCCTGAAAACTCGGGCAAATTATTATGAAAAAAATAACTTTATGTTCAAGTTGACCTCAAATATGCTAAAAGACCAATCTCCAATATCCTAACAGAGGTAAGGAGAAATCCACTAGATCTAGACCTTGTAGATATCCTCAGGAGATTTGGGCTCCATGACCTCTATATCACGAGCAAGTGTAAGATACCCTTCATTCAGTTTAGTATTATTGATGATTTCTTGCAGAGCCTCCTTTTCTTCCTCTTCTGGACACATTTCATCATCAAGTTTAAAAGTAATTCCCTGTAAAAGACCATGAAGTTTGGTGATCTTCTTAAAGTACACAGATTAATTAAGAGGATAAAAGACAGACAAAATTATATCTCTAGCCCCACCGCAGTGGCTCATTCTCTAAGTACTAACCCTCCAGCCCAAAAGAATTTGTGCTCATCTGCGCAACTCATCAGTATCTGAATGCACAATGAAAATCTGTACAAAGACACTTGACCCACCACGTGTACCCATAAAGATTGGGACAGGTTAGACCAGAGTTCACTATAACATGGCTCACTCTCTAAGCACTAAGCCTCCAGCCCAAAAGAATTTGTGCTCATCTGCACAACTCATCAGTATCTGAATGCACAATGAAAATCTGTAAAAAGACACTTTACCCACGACGTGTACCCATAAAGATTGGGACAGGTTAGACCAGAGTTCACTATAATAATAACCAATTTGGCGTTTTCTTCCCCCTCCCTTGGGCGGTAAATAAAAAGCAAGCCAATGGTGAAATGCAAACAATATTAGGACACGACATAAAACGTGGGTGAGTATCCATTCTAGATTACATATCACCTGCATTCTAGTCAGATTTAGTCCCTTCCTTTCAACCCT
>NC_036242.1:1976318-1986702 GCF_002742605.1 Olea europaea var. sylvestris | reverse complement strand
CAAGGACAAGGACAAGCAGTATAATTGAATGCAGAAGCAAAATTCAAGTGGACTCACATGGCGAGCGAGGATAAAGCAAAATTGCTGCTGCTTTTGAAGATCATTACAAGAGGTGAAAACCTGCTTTACATACTGCAAATGAATACCCAGGTGTAAGAGTCAAATTCGAAAATGGTGAAAGCATGGATCTCTTCTCTCTCTCTCTCTCTCTCTCTCTCTGTGTGTGTGTAGAAATAAAACATGCATTTTATTCTTGGGATCCAGACCTTTGTATCTATATTATGCCTTATCATACAATATTATTTGATCAAAATTACTCCATAGCTTTAAGACCATAGAAGTAAGAATTGCTTGAGTAGTACAAACCTGCATGTTGTCAAGGTACAAAGCAATCTGCAATGCTCTAGGAAACTCTTCAAATTTCATATAAATTGTGTATGCAATATCCAAAACTAACATATCATCTGGTCCGGGAAGGTATCTGAAAAGATACAACATTACATATCGGTTACAGCCTTACTTGTACAACAATCCATTCTATTCTTATTAATTAATGAGTTGTAAATGGTAAATTTTGTTGATGAAGAGTTCCTCAAATTCCAAGCCCTAGATCCACTTTATAATTTATTTGAATGAGTGATAACAAGAAAAATTTACCCCATATAACAAAGGAACAAAAAATTTTACAAGTTCTACTTAGCATCCCAGATGATATGGTTGACAAATGCCATACAGAATGCACTCTCCTCGTAATTTCCAGTTTAGAAGTATGGTTGTGGTTGTGGTTGTGGTTGTGGTTGGGGGGGGGGGATCTTTAGTTTCCCCACCGTAATATTTTTTTAGTACCTTATTTCTTCCAAAAGTGCTATTATACATCACTTGGCTTCATAACGAAGACAATTCTATGACAATAATAGTTTATTTTACTGATTATGGATGACCAGTGATCTTTGAATTATCAGTAGGATGCTCTAACATAGCAAATAAGACTGAAGATTTTAATTAACCTCTTCCACCAATTCTATCATGCATGACACTGTCAAATACCTTGCCACTATATTTTATTTTTGAAAGGTAATCAAATATTTTATCAATCACAGGAAAATAAACAGAAAGTGTATTATTAATTTAAACCAAAAAGGAGAAACATGTAATTGGACAACCCGTCTATATGCGTAGCAGCTTCAGCATTAAACCAATTATTCAATATCAAATAAAACAATTATCTAATATGTTACGTTGTTCGTGTTTGATCAACAAAATAGCAACTGTTTCTCTCTCTCTCCACGCACACCATACGATGCAACCTGGAATAAGGTCCCATACTTTCTCCTCCAAGCATTTAACATGTCTTCCATGTGCCTCGATAACACCCAATCCATGTGTTGAGATGTCAGAATATCATTCCATAGCAAACGAGCAACATCACAATGAAAGAACAAGAGGTCAATTATCTCGCCATCCATCCTAAACATATAGCACCACTCTATAACATAAAAATCTCTTATTCGGAGATTATTCACCGTTAACGCCTGTCCCCTGATAACTGTACATTGTAAATATGTCAACCTTGAGGCAATTTACATTTCCATATCATCTTCCAAAAGAATGAACTCTCTAAATGTCCAAATAAAGATCTAAAATAAGTGCCGACTGAAAAGATACCATCCTATGTCAACCTTCACTTGCAAAATTACCCTCTCCTATCCTGATATGCAACTCATACAAAGATATGAGAAGCTACGCAAAATTATCCATTTCCTAGTCTTGCAAACCCAGTCCAAAACAATGCGCTAAATGAGATTTCTGTTATGCATATCTAAGGCCTTATTCACTGTAGTAGACAGCATCAAAGCAATACGATACAGAGAGGGAAACCCCACCTTAAATTGTTGCTCTCCACACCAACAATCATCCCAAGAACCAATAGTATTACCATTCCCCAACATAAAAGTCAACTCCTTCCCGAAAATCGCTCCACTCTCGTCGAATATACTGCCATAAACTCACCCCATAAGAATCACGACTTTCGACTGAGCACTACCCCCGCCCCCCCTCCATAACACCATATTTTGCCCCTATAATTTCTCTCCGAAAACTCTCCCTCTCTATTCCAAATCACCACAACCACTTACAAGTTCAATCAGAGACTCCCATCCTTTTGGGAGAACAAACTGCTCCTCTGTTAATCAAATGTAATTTCCTCTCCTCCTCCAATCCTCTCCAAAGAAACTCTTTGAATCCTCTCAAATCTTTTTTCCATTGCAGCATAAATAGGAAACAATAATAAAAAAATAAGTAGGGAGATTCAATAAAGTGGACTTAATAAGACTAGGACGGCCTTTCTTTGAGAGGTATATGCACTTCCACTCCGCTAGCCTTCTCTCCGACTTAATAAGACTAGGACGGCCTTTCTTTGAGAGGTATATGCACTTCCACTCCGGTAGCCTTCTCTCCACCATTTCCACAATACTGTTTCAAATATGTATACTTTTGAACCGTCTTCCTAGAGGAAGCCCAAGATATGACATAGGCAGCAGCATAACCTTGCAACCTAATATAGCAACCAACTCTATGTTCTCAACCTCTCTCACTGTAATAGCCTTAGATTTTTTAAATTTATCTTCAATCCGGATACAACCTCAAAGCACAGAAACAAAGGACGCAAGTTCCTGAATTGTTCAACATCTGCATCATAGAAGATCAACATATCATCTGCAAACAACAAATGAGATAATTGTAACTTATCAAATCATAAATCCCCTTAACAATCTCTCCGCCACAGCCTTCTCAAGCATCCTAATGAAAGCCTCCATCACAATAACAAACAGCAATGAAGACAAAAGATCTCCTTACCTCAATCCTCTACAGATCTAAAAATAACCCTCAGGAGTGTCGTTTACCATAAATGAGAAAGGAATTATAGAGATACAAAATTGAATCCACTGGCACCACTTATCCCCAAAGCTACATCGCCTGAGCATATACAGAAGAAATTTCAGTTTACGTGATCATAAGCCTTCTGAATGTCATGCTTACATGACATTCCTAGAACCACTAAATGCAATATTGAGTCGATGCATTCATTTGCTATAAGTACAAAATCAAAAATCCTACGAGCTTTAACAAATGCTTTCTAAAATTTAGACACCACTTTTCTCAACACCTCCTTTAATCTGTTCGCCAAAATCTTTGCAATAATCTTATATACCTCACTAACTAAACTAATAGGATGAAAGTCCTTGATATCCCTCGCTCTCAGTTTCTTAGGAATCAACATAATAAATATAGCACTGAAGCATCTTAAGAACCTGCCACACTGGAAAAAATAAGTAAGGACATCCACAATGTCCGATCGCACCACTCCCCAACAAACCTTATAGAATGAGAAAGGAAAACCATCCAATCTTGGGGCCTTGTCGTCATTCATACTGAACGTCACCTCCCTAATTTCATCCTTTCTAAATGGTCTCTCTAACCAATCGTAGAAAAATCTAGCCCAACTCCAGCGCCCAGTGAAACTGTTCCCAATAAGAGTTCGATAGAAACTTACCATTTGGGTGCCAATATCCTGTGCCCCTCATAAGTAAACCCATCTACCTCCAACATAGAGATAGAATTTTTTCGCCCATTAGAATTAGCGATTAGCGACCCTGTGAAAAACTGAGTGCTTTCGTCACCATTTTCAACCACTTGATCCTAAATTTTTGACGCCAAGCGATCTCCTCCATCTCAACCAACATCTTCAACTCTCCCCTTAATTCTCCATGTGTCTCCCTCTCATCCCCTACCAGTCCTTGACTCTCCTCCCTTCTATCTAGCTCTTCCATATTTGGTATTGATTTTTACAACAGTTCTGAATCGAGAACAAAACACCATCTCACCAACGGCATGCAACTATTTCACCTGATTTTGGGCAAATGCAGCAAATGGTGATAAAACTAGCGGGTGGAACGTCCTAAACGAAGCCAGAAGAGTTTGCTGCCTCCCCGACGTTGACGCATGGCCCATGTGAATGCCTGGCCGGTGTTGGAATCACGTGTACAGCCAGTCGAGCAAGCACATCTAGCCAAAAGGTCGCCAAAGCAAGCATGGACGAAAAATGCCCCGTTGGCTTTTCTGACACTAGATCTGTAACTATCAAGTTCAATTCATGGACGGTAGCGCCTTGGGCCACCGTCACCGAAGTGTCATCTTCTGACTCATGGTCCCAACGCAAAGGTTACGCGGGTGAGCTGCCGCCTGCGAGTAGGATTGACTGAATATTTGTGAAGTAAGGCTGGTGGGGTTGGGTTGTCCAATCGAGGGTTTGTGTCCATTGTTGATGAGGCCTAGATCGTTAGGAATGGGTGATGGTTGGATGGTTTTGGAATTTGGGGGAGAAGACTTCATAACGAGAGCCTTTGCCACTCTATATTAGAGGTAAGACAACAGCACCAGCTATAGCTTAGTGCAATAATGCTTGGTTATAAGAATGCGCAAATGTACTCAAAACCTAGACTTGGCAACAAAAATATTTTCCACAAAACATATCTACCAAGACAATGATTAAACCATGAAATATTTGGGAAAAATTAAGAACTTACCTCTACAAAACAATACATTCTAGATCAAATAAATAATCACAACTTAAATTAAAATGGCAATCGGGAAGAATAACAAAGTTCAAGTGGCCAATATTTTCTTGCACATTATATTTACAGGATGATGATGCATCAAATATTTCTGTGTGGTTCAGATGAGGAGGGGTGAACTTTTAAACACATTCCACAAAAGGATAAAAAAACTCCAGACAAATCAAACAGAAACTTCCAATGACCGTTTATGGAATATACTCACTTTGCCGAACTAGTAAGGTATAGGCATGTCCTCTTATAGTTAGCATTATCTACATGCTCCACTAACAGATCAAGGTTTTCCACCTGGACAACAAAATGCCTAGATCACAAATACATTCTTTTTTCTTACAAGCATTTTGTGATTTTTTGGAGACCAGTTATGAAGGATTAAAAGTACCTCCATTAGAAGATCTACCGCCTCAGGTTCAGCATTGTGCTGCAAATGAAAGGGGGGAAAGAGGATATTTCACAATTTTGTTCCAAGAAAAAGACTTGCATATATGCATTGACAATGATTAGAAACTCATTGATGAGATCGCTAGTGGTAAAAAATCATAGCTATACCGTTTCAAAAGAACAATTAACTAACCAGGTCATGCACTGTCATGCATCAGTTCAAAGCAAAAATATCTTTATCCAAATAAAACACTAGGAAAATTTTTTTACCTTCATATGGAAAGCAACAATCTGCCCAACCAGCTCCATTAGATCATCAATTAAGGCTTCCTCGGCCTGAAAAGTTTTAAGCAGAAAGAAACATGCTTGTCAATTTATTTTAATTCAGCTCTTCTGAGTGCAACCATTTATTAGTTCTACCTTGCAAAAATACATTTCTCAAATCAACAAAGGGGGAACAAGTGATATTTTTGCAAAAGTTTAAGAGAACAGCAGATTCATCAGTAATACTAACAGCATCGAGCAATTTTTATAACTCGTTACCATAGTGGCACTGTTAGTCATGTGTGTGAAAGTTAAAGCGTCACATAAAAACTGATAAACAACCACCTGTATATCAATCTTTGGAATATAAACTCAAATACACGCATCCATCAAGAAAAACTAACAGAATCAAGCAATTTTTTAACTCATTAACATAGTGGCACCAATGGTCAGATGTGTGAAAGTTAAAGCACCACATTAGAACTTGATAAACCATCACTCAAGAATTAAAATCTCTCCGAAATATAAACTCAAACACAAGCATCCATCAAGAAGTTCACTTTATACTAAAACCAAGTCAATCTTGATAGTATCCAATATGATAGAAGTTCCAACCTGTCGTTTTGTATACTCTTCGGATATTTCCCCAGCCAAGTTCCTGCAAAAAAATTCAACATTCGAATAAATAGTAGCTTGGAATAAATTTCCATTACAAGACTCCAACAATTGAAAAAATATGCCCCCTAAACCATACAGATGAAAAGTCATTTCATGCACTACAAAAAGGATATTTTTGAAAATACACGAAATTGAAATTTCTGGTTTGATAAAGTTGTGTTGCACTGCATCCACCAAGTACTCATTTCACACAGTCAATTCTTGGACAGGGACGCAGGATACAGATCCTTTATTTTTAATCAAGAAGAAATAGATTTACGGTAAACTATGTTGCATAGACACTTCAACTAGAATGATGTGTCTGTGTTCAACACTATAATGTCATGCCGGCTACCAAACATTCTACCATAGACATTTTTCATTCTTCATTGTAGTAATAGATATAATTTAACATTACTATAATATAACAAATAAGTACTTTTATTTAAAAGAATTTCAACAAGAAAAACTAATACTAAGTATAAAACTGAAGTTATGATATATAAATAAAATTTTTTGAAGAATTTAATCAATATGTTGGGAATATGTAGTGTTGTTTCTTTTTTGAAAAATTGTGAATCAAACACCTATCGTGTCGACACACGTGTCCGTGTCGATGCATCACACGGTGAATCTCACACTAACATGGACATGTCATGCACAAGTATGTGGAACCTCTTAACACAATAATAAAGTAGCACGTTATTCATACTCAATTTACATATTAGAGGTAATAATATGTGATAAAGAAAAAAATGAAACACAAAGATTAGAAATAATGTCAAAATCACACACGGGTGTGAACGTTATTTGATGCTAAAAAGCTTAAACAATGGTCAGAAATCCTCGCCTGACATACTCATGACCCCATGACCCAATATCACCTTCAGAACCTAGCAGCCTATATTTCAAGCTTGCCTGCAACAATAATAATTGCATAAATAATTATATATATTGTACACCAAGAGCTTTCAACAAAATCCTTACATTCAATCTCAATAAAATAATATACATTACTAGTAAGAAATCTAGGCTCATCATATATGTGAGACCTTCCATTTTTAGATAAGTTGGCCGAAAACCCTTATCGTCAAATGAATGGCTTTTATCACAAAATAAAATGGAAAAAAATTTATATGTTCAACTGCCTTCAAAAAAATTCTTAACGACCTGAGAAATGGCTTGCTAATGAAGTGGGAGTGCATATTTGGAGTTCATTAATTCACACATAACGAACTTAAGAAAATGTTTTTATCCTAAAAATGCTTGCAAGCTCCGTTTATGGGATACAGTTGTTTTATGTGCCTTGCAGTGAGCTTGAGAGCAAAATGGAAATTTTAAGTAACTTATAGGTGCACTATATATGGATAAAATCCTCCCTTCATCAGAATTTTCGAAAAAAAAAAAAAAAGAAAGGAGAAGCAAGGTCAAGGATATACTATAAGTCTACAACCAATCATTCAGCCTACTACAAAATCGCATTTCTAAAAAGATGGCTTAAAGTTTAAGGGGAATATCTTAACAACATTCTATATTGGAACTTTTGAAATTATATTTTGTGGTCATGGTGTTTAATTTGAGTTGCTAAGCCTCCGTTTGGCTAATTTATAAACGAATTCATTATCAACCACACATTTCAATGGATCCACAACTACTGTCCACTTATCCACAAGTTATTTCTATTTATTTACAAATTAAACCATCTATGAATTCTTCCCAAAGAGAGGCCAAGTGCACTTACTTATTCTCAGTTAAAATCCAACAGTAGATGTACTCATGATTTATACAATTGAACTCAAATTACTTCATAGAAAAAGAACTTTTAATTGTTTATCCTTTTGTAACATATATATGGGTTGGGTACAGTAAGCAATTACTGGTAGCTGAACGAAACAACTAAATAACAGGTAAACATAAAGCACAAAAGACCATGTGAGATGATTGCATATGCTCATAAAACAAAGGGCACAAAAACTAAAAACAGCAAAAATGCCTACAGAACTACTGCAAGCATCTGCTATCCTACTTAATCAAACTCACTAATTGTCCAATCCAAGGGGCAAAAGTTAACTTCTTCCTAATTATATTTGGTTTACGGATCCATAAGTAAAAAAACCCCAAAAAATTTTTTCCCCCCCCCCCCCCGGGGGGGGGGGGGTACTTGATTGATCATGGCTCTGATGGGTGGTTTTGCTAGAATAGGAAATAATGAGATCATTATTTTAGTAAATTTCAGTTTCTTACTCAGTTAGCCTTAAGTTTTTAGTATAGATTCATTCCATGAATATAACAATACTTAAGATACCAATATGTGAGAACTTTATACAACTGCATAGGATAATAAAAATACAGCCTACCCTTTCTCCTTCTGGGGACATCGTCAAAGCCAAAACAGAGAGTATATCAGCCAGGAGTTTCTGCATGAAAGAAAAAAAGTATTAGAGAAATCGTGTGTGAAAGACTGGAATATGGGAGCACAGATATTTAACTCAACAGTTTTTACCTTTAAATCAGAATCAACCATTTTCTCATAATGTGCTTGCAGAGTTCCATAATGAGGACGCAAGAATTTCAACGGCTTTGGAACTGAAGTCATAGAGCTTGTTGCGGTACGAATCTCCTGCCTGAAGAAGCAAATATGAACATCATATTTATAGCTCATGACAATCATTAGAAGGTAGGAGTCCTTCATATTAGATCATTAAGCAGATCAGATTGATCCCTAATAAGTAACCAGTAAATTATGTAAAAATTTGACTAGTCCAATTTTACATTCCCAGAACAGGAAATAATTATTCCTCTATTTTATCACAATACTAAGAGATATCAAAATGTGACCCATCCACCAATTCGTATTGCTCTACATAATACCCACTTGAGATACCCCATTCAAAAGTGCTACTAAATAGACTAATTCCTTCTTCATTTTTCAATACTAGGATAGTGAGACATTTCATCAAAATTAACGGGTGACTGAGCAAAAACAAAGGCAACAGCTTTGACTACTGGTTCCCAAACTTGCAAACAAGGCTTCTCCCTCACCAGAGCTGCATTAAGTAATGTAGATGGAACTTGGCCAGAGTACCATATCATTTATTCAGTAATTCGCCATGCAATTTCAGTTACTTCAGAAATGGACATTTTGATTAGAATTCATCTCAGGCCAAAACCAATCCACAAAGCATTAACATTTATAATACTGCCCACGTGTTTTCTCTCTAACATAATACAAATTCAAAAGGGGATGCAATCACCCATGTGGGTTGTGGTTGCTGCGAGACTCATTCTGGATACTGGACTAAGAATACACCTTTTGTAAATTCCAGATTTTCATAGAAAGCTTGGTAGGTCCTTTCGAGGAACCACTTCTCAGCATTTAATTTAAAGTCCACCAATAAAAAATCAGATATAATTTATTCCCAAAGAAACTAAATAAAAACACATCCAGTTTTCTGAACAGCAATAAATAAATAAATAAAGCTAAAAACCTCATGCTCTCTAGGGCAGCTTTCTGCAATCCAGGGTCGGAATCCTGAGCCCTCTCTACATACAACTCCAACTGTTGTTTTAACGCCAAATCCTCCTCAGACTAAAACACAAAGTAACAGCATAAAAAATCATTACACAATGAATCATCCACCAAGTTAAAAATAACAAATTATCCAATGTATTCTTAACCTAAATAACAAAAAATAATAATAAATGGAGCTGAGTGAACAAAGTTTACGTTTTTCCACTAATTTACTAGATACATAACATTAATTTCCTCGCGAACTTACAAGATCTTCGTCTTTCTTCTCGTCCTTCTTTTTCGGGTCTTTGGCAGGGACCTTGATTGATGCCTGGTCTCTGGTGGCTCCGCCACCGGTGCTTCCAGTGCTGTTCGGATCTGCCGCGGGTGCCATGTTGATTATCAGCAAGTAAAACCCTAGAATTGACTAACTGCGAACAGAGTTTTCGAATCAATAACAAAAAGATCCAAATTTTGAATATAAGGAGATATTGAGGAAAAGGAAGAACCCTGCTTCAGCTGAGTGCTAAAGTGCGCTAGACGTGTATAAAGTAAGTAGTTTTCGTGTTGCCCAATATTGTAACACAAAGGGCTTTTTATTTATAGAATGGGCTTCCTTACATATTGCCTTCTCTTTGCTGGGCTTATTCATTTTGAGATAATTTCACACTGAAAAAATAAGGGATAACATCAAAATTACCCTATTTTTTATCTAAAAAAGGCTTAGTCCTCCTTCTATAGAGATAAGAATTTAGGTTTATCCGCCCCCAGGGCACATCCAAGTTGGCGGAACAATCACATTGGGGGGCTCTGGAACCAAGCGTGGGGAGTTCGATTCCTGGTGGGAACTTTTGATCCAATAAAGGAGGAATTATTGGTGGATTAATCACCATGGAGGAGGCTTCCTTCGGGGAAGGAGTAAAAGTCATGTGGGAAC
>NC_036242.1:1968707-1976096 GCF_002742605.1 Olea europaea var. sylvestris | reverse complement strand
GAAGATCTCCACTCCTCAAGATTAATAAGACGAAGTTTGGACACTTGAGTTATTAAAAAAAAAAAAGGAATTTAGGTTTATCCTAATTTAAAGTCAACACTAAATTTAATCACATATTTTAATAGAATAAATAATTTTTCAATCATATATTTTATCAACTTTTATCAAATTTTACTAAAAAATATTATTTTAATTCTTATCAAACATGGGTTAAAAACATCCATTTTAATTTATTTATTTTTTTAAAAAAATCTATTCAAATTAAAATTCTACATATATATCCTTCTATAATTTTTAAATGTACCTCCTTTCATTTAAAATCAATACTTTAATTTTCATTAAAAATCGATATATTTTACGAATTACATCTTAGGGCAACACATAAGTCATTGTATCACTTGTGAATAATTGTGGTCAAATATTAATTTCAATCTCATGTTCATAGCTATTATTTATTATTATCCACACATATCATGAGACCTACTACAATTTTACTTTACAAATCATTTATAAATTTGTCACTCTTCTATTAAAAATCAACGTTACAATCATTATTTTACGAACATGAGTAACATAATTTTGGACTTCATACTATCACCACAAAACAAGAGTAATTATGTAATCATCTAACACCACTCCTCGCTACTATTTGTCGTCGCCTCCACCACAATTTGAGTACCATATTGTTAGCCAACACCACCACTCTAAAACATGAGCAACTCATTATGTTACTCGTCTAAAATCACATGTCACCACTATCATTACCACTCAATACATGAGTAAAATATATGTTATTAGTCTGAAAATACAACATATAATATGGCCCCATTTGGTATCCATTTTTTTAAAATGCATTTTTCTCTCTTCTTTTCAATCACACATTTTTTATTAAAATAATATTACACGTAAATCAAAAAAAAATCCTTATTTTTCAACAACACATTTCTCATCAATTTACTATTCTAAAATGCATTTTTACATGAAAATGGGTATCAAACAGACAAACACCCTCTATATATGTTACCTATCTAAAATAACTCCACCACTATTGAGTGCGTGTTTTGTTCTAGCATTATGTGAGAATTGTGACAAAATGTACATGGACAGAGAATAAAAAATGCATGCCGTACTGAGCTAGCTACTGAAAAGAGAAAAAAGTCTAGAGTAGTGCAATCAGAAGAAATAACTGTTCATGCAAGTATTCGATGTATTAATAAGTGTTTTATACACCTATATGTGCCATTAAATATAAATATTTAAGAGTACTTTTAATAAATTATAACATAATCTCTTGTATAAAACTCGATGATTGTAAGTGAATTTGGAAAAAAAGAGCGAAAATTGACGAAAAATAAGGATTTTCAAAGTTCGGTGACCAAATTACAAATATCTAAAAGTTGATTCCAACTAAGAAAGAATGATTGAAGATTATGTGAAGTCAACTAGATAAAATTAGAAGGCAATGGATAAAAATTACAAGAAAAAGGACCAAGCGGAACAAAGGAAGAAAAAATATGGACTAACTTGAATGAATTTGGAAGATGCTGAAAATTTTAACCTTGCGATCGCATGGCTATACGAGACAATTTTATTTCTTATTCGGATTCAACCTCTTCTTGGAAACCACTTTGAATGTAATTTTTGATCTAATTTCAACCTCATTAAGTATATAACAAGGGCAAGCAGTGAAAGAAGTCTCTCGTATCACTTATATTTGATATAATATAAATTTTACAATTAAGGGAGGTCAATTTATCATAATTTGAAGAGGATAACAAGTCTAATAAGAGGATTGAAGTAAGAAACATCAATAACTTGAAGAATCAAAGTTTGGAATTGAAGATTAAGAACAGGAAATATATCTTGTATCTGCTTCTTGTATTTATACATTTTGGGTAATGATTTTCCACAACTCTTGTATTATCATTAGATACATACGAAGCTAAAGTTATTATGACGGGATAAAGATGAAGCATCACTAGCTGATTATTTTCAATTCAAAAACCAATTAATTTAGTAAAAACTTATGTTCTTAATTGATCTAGTATGTCTTCTTGAATTATTTACATGCTTATACACTATTTAAAAAATTAATTACTTATTATATTTTTTGAAGATTCATGATATGTTTATAACTTTGCAATTTCAACATATGGATTAATGAAAATGGTGGAACTAAATGTGTTACTTTGCATATAGTTTCGGGATAGGGATATTCTTAGAATAGGTTGGAGTTACATCGGGGAAAGATAGTTGTTCTATAAAATTATATACCGCCAAATGCATAGGTCGCATTCAAATAATAAAATGGATTTTGAGTTTGAGTCGATCCCTCAAAGAGCGTTTCTTCCAATCACACACTAATTGATTCAATTTTAACGATGATACAAACAATTTGATTTTAAAGTTGAAGGCAAAAGGAAAATGATTTTGACGTTCAATTAAAACACACAATTATAATAATGATGAGAATTCGGATTTTAATCGAGTTGGAATTCATGATTCCACTTGACAGAAACTAAATTAATTTCTCACCAAACAAATTAATAAAAATGCTCACTTAATCTTGATTTTCTTATTATAGTTAGTTACTTCTTTCGAGTGAAATTGACCCTGGTCAATTATTTTAACCTAGTACATCTCTATATTAATTAAACACAATCAATAACATTAAATATTTTTGAAAATAGCTCAAGAGTTACCTAAGTTAGATGTATATCTCTATCTCTTATAATAAACTAGGGTTTCTACGATCTCAGTCTAAAATGTGCAAGAATTTCTCGATAATTGCAAAAATCACTTAACATAATCACATAGCGGCCACAATAATGAAAATGTACTAAAGACAATGGTAAACACACGAGAATATAAGCATCTAGGCGTTAAAAAGTAAATATAGAAATTAATATAGTTTGGTTGAGCTTCCCCATTTATCCTAACATCAAAATATTTAGTCAATTGTATTTAAGTAAAGCCAAGTAAAAAGATTAGAAAAGTACATCACGATACTTGAGAAAATACAATGTGAGATACGACATGAAGAAATAAACTCGTCCTATAGTTGGATTTTTGAAGCTTGAAATAAACTCGTCCCTTAGTTGGATTCTTGAAGCTTGCAAGATTTTGATCTTAATCTCTCTAAGATTTCCCCTTTTTATTGTGATATTTTCTCCGATTTTGTCCGTCTCTTTTTCTCCTAGGTTAGGGTTTTAAGATGTATAAGGAGGAATAAAAGGGTTGAATGAGGGTTAAAATGGTTGAAAATTAATTTTAAAAAGCCCAAAAATCATCCTCATAATTGCAACATAGTCCTTGAATTTTAAAAGCAAAAAAAAAAAAAAACACACACACACACACACACACACTTCCACGTTGATGGATAGGCGCCACTCAGCCATTCTTTCCTTTTGCAGCGTGGTCCTCTGGTAATTGCGTGTTAGTCCCCTAACTATTTATCTCATCCATTTTGGCCCTCAATTTTTTGACTTTCCTTTGGAATCATTCCCTCTAGAAATTGCAACTTAAGGTCCTCAAACTTTCGACATTTGCACACTTAGGTCCCCAAAGTCATATTTTTGCACTTTTGGTCCTTTTTCTCCTTCCTTTAGCCTTCTTCTCTTCCAATTTAGTATTTAGGCTACAAAAGCTACAATACACAATTGTGAATTCACTCAATTTCATCAATAATTAACTAGTTAAAGTGCTAAATAAGTGTGTAAAAACACAATTATCAATAGTTGAATATAATTGAATTATTGATTGTTAACAATACACAAATTTCACTAAATAAATAGGTTGAGAATTAAAAATAGGAAAATAATATGTGAATTTGAAATTCCAACACATATTTCATCAAATTTTTAGATAAAAATTTAAGATAATTTAGCAATAAACAAATAAACTATTTTATGTTAGGACAATACTCGAGTTTAATAACGAGTTAATATTGTTCAATTTAAGCTTTATTCATTCTTTCTCACTAACTTATTACTTGTTAATGATCTCGTAAGTTTGTAGGCTTTCATTGAATATATATGTTCGAGCGTTCTAATTTTGGATAAAGAGAAGTTGTGAGGGTGAGAAAAATATTGTATCGTGTAATTTTCTCAACCAATAAAAGCGTTCTTCTCCAGTAGTTATGGACGGTTTCCAAACCCATTTTTAATTGTTGTTTTTCTCCCTCTTGCTCATTTTGGCTTTCCTCATTTCCAATACGTTAGATGCGCATTGGTTAAAATTCGTTTCCCAACAACATCATCTATTAACAACACTTGCAATGCTATTAAACTTGAATAATAATTTTACATGTAATATCCATATTATTTTTTAACCAGATCTAAAATAGATTCGTAGACTTGAGAAGTAATTGATTTTGTAGCTTCTTACTAATTGAATTACATGAACATCTCTAGCCAATAAACTACAACTATTGAATATTGGGCTGCCTCACTATTCCTTATTGGGCTTTGTTGTTTGAAATTTTATTAAGGTCCAAGATTTAACATTAATCGTGTCTTAAAGAAATGCAACTTTGTGCCTTTTGAGGTTGAGTATGTGCCACACACGTGGCACAACCTCAACCCTTGTTTGAAAATCGCTTCATATGGTCAGATATTTTACTTAGCACTTGGCATTCTTCAACGGATGAAACTACTCAGTCTCTAGAATTTTCTTTCTCTCTCTATGTAAGGGTTTCTTCGTGTTCTTTCTCTCTGAAGTTGAAAATTTGAATCTTTGTGATATAATGTCTTCTTTTTGGTAATGGGTGTGAGTGATCTGTGTGAGATCTTTGAGAGAAATTCTTTATGAGAAAGAGGCTAGAACAAACTTGAGGAAATTACTGATTTTCTCACACATTTTGTGCTATTTTCTTTGTGAAATTAGTGGAATCTAGAGCACAACTCTTGATAGAGGCTCAACGGGTGACTAGGTCTCTTGACTCAAAATTCGAGCTCCTTTGGAGCAAAAACATATCTAGTGTTTCGATCTTCATGATTATGCAATTTTATTTTGTAACAAGTTTTTCAAAATACGAAAGAATATAACTCGAGGACTAACAAGTGGTATCAGAGCTTTTTTTTTCAAGATTTCTTGACTGTGTCATATAAAATCGTTTTCTATTTGTTGAACTTGCAAGATCTGGAACGTGTGTGTATATTTTTGTGAAGAAAGTTCTCTGAAAACTCTTTGTGTTTTTCGATTTACCTTCGATCTATTTTTGACTGGTCAAACTTTGAAAGATTTTTGAAGATCTTGCAAGATCCTGTTTCTGATCTATCGATTTTTGGAAAATTTTGTTACAAAACTACTTAACTCTATACTGACTCATTTTGATCTATTGTTTTTGAACTGAGTTCTGGTAAAACAGTTCAACTCGTACTAAGTCTTATGAGTTGATTGACTTATCCTGAGTTCACACCGAGTTTCTGACATATTGCTGAGTTCATATCGAGTTATTGCAACTCGAAGGGTTCTTGTGCTTGATTTGGTTTTTTGGTTCAATTCTTGGTACCTTCTAATGGATTCTTTTATTCTGAAATTAACATTTCAGATTTTGGTAGTCTCTAAACCCCTAATTTTTTCTATGAGCCATTTCTTTGAATAATTTCTTGGATCCAGTCATTAAGATAAGTAATCTACAATTACTTTCCTTTGTCCAAGATCTCCTGCGAGGATCTTGAAATCTGAGGGAGTAGTGGAATCAAGGATTACCACTCCTTAGGCTGTTAAATACTGCACATTATTTTTGTCATCAGTAATTGGTCCATGTGTAATACTGTATGATAAATTTCCATACATATATAATTGCTAGCTTTTTTTATAATCATATTCTTGTCGTTAAAGTTCTGCTATCTGAGATTGCAATACTCTGTGTGCTATATTGTTGCAACTTTGTGAATAATTTGTCAATATGATAACGCACACAAATTTGAAGTTCAAACCTGGAATGGTACTGGAGACTTTAGTCTCTGGCGCCAGAAAATGAGAGCCCTATTGTTACAACAAGGTGTGTAGGTGCCCTTGATGGCACTTGGGCTACTGAGATTAGTGCTTATATGAGACAAGAACTAAATGAGATTGCCAAGAGTACCATTTTTCTGCACTTATCAGATAATGTGATTAGAAAAGTAGGTGATAATATTACTGCTGAGGCATTGTGGACAAAATTAGAAACTCTATATCTAACCAAGACTATGCTTAATAGGTGCTATCTCTTGAGATAGTTTTATAACTATAGGTTTGATCTTCTAGCAGCCTACAACATAATATTGACAAATACACAAAACTAATTCAAGATTTGTGAACTGTGATGAAAAGCTATCTGATCAACAACAGGTTGTTGGTTTGTTGAACTCTCTAAGTGAGAAATATAGGGACATTAAAAATGCCTTAGAATATGGAAAAGATGGCTTTACTTTTGACATTATAACATCAGCATTAAGAAATAAAGAGCTTGAATTACAATCTGAATCCAATCATTCTAAAGAAAGTGAGGGCCTACACATTAGAGAAAAACCATTATGGTGTAAAAGGAACAATCAGTGTAATTTCAGCTTCTCTAAGAAAGGAAAATTTGTGAACCAGAAATTTAGAGACAAGAATAAAAATCAAGTGAAGAACAAGAACCAAATTAGAAAATGTTATTACTGTGGTAAGACAGTACATATAATAAAAGATTGCTTTAAGAAAATCTCTGACTTGAAAGCAAAGAACAATGGTGATGGCTCTGTAGCTATGGCTTGCAACCATGACCCTGATATATAGGGGGTTGTCCTTGTCACTACAATTAGAAGGGATCCAAAAGAATGAGTTCTTGATTCTGGTGGTATCTTCCACATGTGCCCTATTAAAGATTGGTTCTCTGAATTTGTTAAACTTGATAGGGGGAAGATCCAAATGGGCAATGACATGAGTTATTAGATAAAGGGTTGGAAAATTGAAACTGAGGTTGAGCAATAATTGTATTCTTGAATTGAAGGATATAAGATGTGTTCCTGAACTTAAAAGGACTCTAATCTCCTTGGAAGAATTAGATAACTAGTAAAACATAATGATTCATAAAGGTCTTCTAAGACTAAACCTGATAACAAAAATATTATCTCCTCTCCTAAGATAAATGGCATCTACACCATATCTGCTGAACCTTTAATAGGTCACAGTGCTACAGTTCTAAATTTCACTTCAAACAAATCATTAATCTGGCATAAAAGGCTTGACCATGTTTCTAAAAAGGATCTAATTTCTCTAAATAAACTTGGATGATTTGGAAATGATAATATTGAAAAGTTAGATTCTTGTGAGGACTGTATAATTGGAAAACAGACAAAAATGTCTTTTAAAATTGGACTTCACAAATCCACTTCCATCTTAGATAATCTACATGCAGAC
>NC_036242.1:1954292-1967938 GCF_002742605.1 Olea europaea var. sylvestris | reverse complement strand
ATGATAGAACAAAGCATGTTGACGTAAAATTCCATTTTGTAAGGAATATGGATGAAAAGGGCTTGGTCAGTTTAGTTGAAAATCCTACATAATTCAATCTTTCTGATCTAGGAACAAAAATTCTTCCCCTTAACAAATTTGAAAATTGTTTGAAGATTCTGAACATAACCTAAACTGAGATCAGGTGATATTCAATAACTCATTTGTTGAGAATAGTACTAACTTAATTTTTTTTTTCTTTTATAGGTACTTTAGAGCTAATTGAAGTCAAGAAAGGCTTGAATCCACTAGTTGAAACAAAGAAATAGTTTAGTAATGTGGAGAATGTTGAATAATGGGCTGCCTCACTATTCCTTGTTGGGCTTTGCTGTTTGAAAATTTATTAAGGCCCAAGATTTAACATTAAGTGTGTTTTAAAGAAATGCGAGTTTGTGCCTCTTAAGGATGAGTCTGTGCCTTACACGTGGCACAACCTCAAACCTTGAGTGACAACCGCTTTATATGGTCAGATATTTTACTTGGCTCTTGGCATTCTTCAATGCGTGAAACTATTCAGTCTCTAGAATTTTCTCTCTATATGTGTGAGGGTTTCTTCGTATTCTTTCTCTCTAAAATTGGAACTTCGAATTTTTGTGATGTAATCTCTTCTTTTTGGTAAAGACGAGTAGATGTGAGTGATCTATGTGAGATCTCCGAGGGAAATTCTTTGTGAGAAAGAGGCTAGAACAAACTTGAAGAAATTTCTGATTTCCTCGCACATTTTGTACTATTTTCTTTGTGAAATTAGTGGAATCTCTAGCACAACTCTTGATAGACGCTCAACGAGTGACTAGGTCTCTTGATTGAACAACCGGGCTCCTTTGGAGCAAAAACATAATTGGTGTTTCGATCTTTATGATTTTTGCAATTTTATTTTGTAACAAGTTTTTCAAAATAAGAAAGAATATGACTATGAGACCAATAAAAACTACTAGCAAAAAACTATCACATTGAAGGATCTTATAGTATCGTAATTAATGTGAAATCTGTCTTCTTTTTCCACACAAAAAAAGGAAACTTTGTAATGAAGTAAAGAACACAATCATGAATAAAGGACAAAAATATAACAAATAAAGATCCATAAAGATAAAGGGCTAAAGTTACATGGCCACTGATTATCTTTTCACTTTTGTCTGAAAATTAAATATAGTATATGTTCCTTCCATTTGATTCGCATTTTCTAAGCCAAAAAATGTGTAAAATCACATGGAATTCAAGTATACAGCAAAACATTCATTATAAGTTATTTGCTGCTTCAAGGAACGTATTTATCGTGTAGAACATCTGGATAGTTATTCTTCTTCTCATATTCTTCCATGGAGTCGAACTCATATTTCGACTTTTGATTATAATAGCCTTCCTCATTGTTGGTTTCCCTCGTTGGTTCATACCCACTATTTGGATTGTAATTATCATTCTTAATGTCATAATAATACTTGCCATTCTCCAATGATCTGGTGTCACTCATCCCCTGTGGCCTAACAGTATAACTTTCCGTCGTGTAGCCATTGTTGTTGTAATTATCCGGGTAAAAATTGTTGTTGTAATTGTTGGATTCTCTTGAATTTAACTCGTTGAAATTTTCCATTCTGAACTCTTCAGTAGAAAATTCATCATCACCACCTTCCGTCGTGGTGGTGGTGGTGGTTTTGAAAGGAAATTGATTGCTAGAACTTCCCTTACCATAAAGACCATAATAAGCATTTGCACTCTCGATTGGTGCAGGGGCTGGGACTAGCACGTCTCCGATTTCTGCACCAAGGGGTGCCGGGGCATTGTTGATTTGGCTAGTGAGGGGAGCTGGGGCTGGAGTCGGAGCCAAACTTTGGATCGAGCTAGGCACCGTCACATAATTTTTGTTGTTGTTATTGCTAAAATGAACATATTTGTAAAAGAACTTGCTATCTCTAGCTTCGACTTGAGAGCAAGTAAAAAACAATATGAACAAGAAACATGAAAATTGTTTGAAAAATGTATTCATGTTTGGTTTTTTTACTTGGCATATCTAAGAAATGTTGATTTGGTGTCCTTATATAGGGTATAGATTTTCAATCTTTAGGCGGAATGTCTTGCGGAGATTGGGGAATTAGAAGGATGTGGGGTTTGAAATTATGACATTTTCAGAACTTCGCATGTGAGAATTGGTACCACGAGAGACCTAATTTTGCATTATTTCAAGAATTGTGGCTTGTTTATTCTGTTGTTGTACAATCTAATCAAGTTTACTTAAAATGCTCGTAGTAACTCAAATCTTATAAGAAATGAAAAGAATCAGCACAGTCCACAAAAAAACTAGTGGCTGTCCAAAATTTAATCTAATTGACGTGAAAGATAGTTGTTCATTTCAAACATCACTATTGAAAATTGAATCGCTCATTTGAGAGTTAGATGAATGAATTGCTTGGTTAAGTTTAAAGCCTGTTTGGGAGTGATTTTAAAAATAGATTTTTTGACCGTTAGGGAAAAAGTGGGATCCACCTGTGAGAGAAGAAGTTAAATATGAAGGTTGAAATATTGAAATAACGGTCAAAAAATTAATTTTTTGGACCAAAAAATCACTCGCAAACAGGCTGTTAATGAACTTTGATGTCATATTAGATCTTAGAGTTTTATCAAATTTTATGAACGATGAATTGTGAGTCAAAAGGTGCAATTTGCTTTTAAATATGTGCTCAAAAAGAGGCATTATTTTGCTTTTAAATGGGGGTAACATGAAATTAAAGAAGGGGGACATGGTACTCAATTCGCGGTTTAGTTAGTTAAGATTTGGGCTTGTTGACTTCTTTTTCTCCTCAATTTATGCCCGCTATCACCGTTTAAAAGTACGATTATTGAATTTATCTTCTTTAAAAATTTCCGATTTTATTCTCTTCATGCAATTCTATATTATTTAGAATGGATGGGTTCGAGTTTCTCTTTAGTTCTTCGTGAACTCTGCAAAATCACATTGAATTTACTTGCATTAATACGATGATAAGTCATGATTGAAACAAATAAAAGTATTATACAAGGGTCCACTAATTGAAAAAAAAATTTGAAAAGTCAATAATTGCTTCTAAAAATAATAAGTTGCTTTCGAATATGTTTGATTAATTTTTTGAAAGTATTCCCTCCTGCTAATCGACTATCCTTCATCATCCTAGGTTATTTCTAGCACTTTGATTTCAAGTTGATTGCTGTAATTCATTTTGCTAAAATGAATTAAAATTTTTATTTTAATAAAGCATATTGTATTTTAACCAAGATCGAGCCAAAATCAACAGTCGAACAGATATAATGAAAATTAAGAGAGAGAAAAAGAAGTGATTGTTAATAAATCATTCAGACAAACGTTAGACTTAAATAATCATAATAGTGAAATGAAGTGAGAGATTGCTTGAAAATAAAGTTAACATTCAATGATAAATCATATTTCAAATTAATATATATATATATATGTATATATATATATATATATATAATTAATCAATGTTTTAAAAATCGACCCGCTCATCGATCTGGAAAGGGAAGAAGGTTACAAGTCAAATGGTCAAATCGAGATTGAACTAGTATTGATCATTATGCTAAATTAAATTAGCCCTCGTTTGGCCCTCAATTATTTGGATTTATAATGTTGGGAACATTGTTTTTTTGAAAAATAGATGGTTGTAAAAGAATGAAAAGTTTTCGATTTGAGTGTAATATTATTTTAATATTAATATAAATTACTTTTATTTTCTTTACCTTTACTTTTATGTAACTTCCAAGTAAAATCAAAACGTAAAGGCATCAAAGTTCAAACAAATGAAGGTGGGAGCTAACATGGCAACAAGTAGATTGTATATAATTATTAGTCATAGTTACACATCCCACGTCGGAAGTTCAACAATGCTATGGAAGAAGATTCTCCTATAAAATGAGCATCCTTAGGCTAGACGAAGGAAATGGTCGTATTATTAATCTAATAAGTGGGCCCCAAAAGAGAACATTTGTTAAAGAAGGAAATAAAAAATTTGAAACTGGTATTGGTTTTTCCGATTTACTAATAAACTGGCTGGGTCAATGGATTTTACCGGTTTTTATTTATCCGGTTAATATATGATGATGGATTGATTTTGAGGTCGGTTCACGATTTTTTCGGTTAAACTGATCGATCTGATCCGATTTTTATAACATTGTAATTAACTATATTATTGTTATAGAGCATCTATACCCACTATGTCAGCAACGACAAGATTTATTTACTAATTTTAATATATTTCTTGTTAATTAATTGGTTACATCTCCACACAACATAAAATACACTGTTTTTAAAATTTTTACGTACGTCATCTCTAAATCCAATTTATTATTGGATAAAAATGTAGCTTAGAAATAACACGCACACAATTATAGAGTTTAACGTGGGTCACATACCATATAACAGATGTCACAACATACCTTCATCGTGTCGTTGCGTGCTTCAATGGCTGGCCGCTATTTTGAAACAAGTTCAATTTTTCATGTACCCGTTCTTGAGAGATAAAATTACTAATAGTTTGTTTGAAGCCCCCCCCCCCCCCCCCCCCCTTTTCTTAAATGTATTTTAAAATTGTGATTTCGTAGAGAATGTACGGTTAAAAAATAAAGAAAAGTTTTAGATTTGTATGTAATATTATTTTATTGAAAAATGTGTGATTGACAAAAAAATAAAAAAAGACAAATGTATTAAAAAAAGAATTAAACAAGGGCCTAATTTGCTTTAATGTATGGTTAAAATTTAAATGAGTTAAGAAAATGCTACGTTTATATAATCGTGTACACACCGGTTTACAACCCTCACATGGAAGGGGCCCACACGTAATAAAATATGCATGAACTCCCTTCATGTGAGGGGGTGTAAACCCGTCACATAGTATTATCCTTAGGGTGTGTTTGATAGGAAGGAAATTTCATGGAAAATGGAATTGAAATTCCAACTTTACATTTTTTGGGTGTTTGTTTGGTAAAAATTTCCTTGAAATTCATTTTCCACATTTTCATGCCACAGACATTTTTCATTTTTTGGAGGAAAATGAATTCTCTCCAAATTTCCGGTTTACTATAGCATTATTTTTTTTGTTTTTTATTTATATTTTTAGATTGGTAACAAATTCTAAGAATCATTGTAAAAATTTTTTTCTTTTAATTGACAATTTTCGTGTAAAATAAAGTCAAACGAACACCAAAAGATAGATGTTTTTTTTGAATTTTTTGTTTTTTTTTGGACAATGGAAACAATTTTCATCCCATACCAATAAAATCAATCCCTTTAATTGACAATTTTCATTTAAAAAACCAAACGAACATCAAAAATACTTTTATTTTAACATTTTTCAAGTGAAAAATTATACTAATCAAACACAATAATTTACAATTTCTAAGAAAATAATTTTTAGGCAATTCAATTCGCTGGAATTCGTTTTCTTTCCATCTAAATTTCATCTTTGTAATCAAACGGACCCTTAGTGTCTGTTTGATTGGTTCGAATTCTATCTTTTTTCCAATTTTGTGTGTTTTATATGTTTTATTTTTCATGGAATTCTATTTTCTTGCTTGTATTGGAAATTGATATTTTTTTGGTTTTCCGGTTACTGTAGCATATTTTTTTTTCCTTTTTTTTTGTTGGCAAAGTTAACAAATTCTAAGAATTATTGTAAAAAAAAATATTTCCCTTTAATTAACAATTTTTATATAAAACAAAACCAAACGAATACCAAAAGATAGATGATTTTTTTGAATTTTTTTATTTCTTTTTTATTTTGGCAATAGAAACAAATTTCACCCTCAATACCAGTAAATTCTATCTTTTTAATTGATAATTTTCATGTAAAATAAAGTCAAACGAATACCAAAAAATACTTTTTATTTCAACATTTTTTACGTGAAAATTTATACCAATAAAATACAATAATTTACAATTCCTAGGAAAATAATTTCTAGGTAATTCAATTCCCTGAAATTTGTTTTCAATTCAATTTAATTTCATCTTTACAATCAAACAGACAATTAATGTTATAATAGGATTCCTTTAATTTAGGTAACATATCAAATCAAAACACAACATTATTTTCTTAAAACATTTTTTTTCAATTATTATGTGATCGTATCTTTGCAAAAGAAATGTCATTTATCTAAGAGTGTGTTTGTTTACATTTATTTTCCGATGAAAATATCAGTTTTCCACCTAAATTCATACTTGTGGTGTTTGATTGCTATTTTTTTCCATAAAAAATATTTTTCAACTTTTGAAAACATGCCAAATTTTCCTTTTTTTTAAGGAAAAGATTTTTCTTGGGTGGAGGTAGTTTTTGTTTTTCTCAAAACAAGGAAAATATTTTCTTTTCTATGTGATATTTTTCATGCCAATAGTAAGCCTGTTCGGGTTGATTTATCAGATTCTGATATTATTTATTGATTTGGGCGTATGTGCAAATGTCTTAGCAGGAACAGGGTCTGTGAAATCTCAAACACACTCTAAAAGTAATTTTTGTTTGTTCCTCATATTTCACAATTCATTTTTTTAACCCATTTTCAATCACACATTTTCACAATAAATTTTTTATACTTGAATCTAATTTCTTTTCTATGTTTTACTTATATATTCTCCAAAAATTTATTATTAGAAATTTCATTTTGTGAAATAATGGACATCAAACAGGGGTTAAAAGAATTATAAATTTTTCCCACCAATTAAGATGTAAAAATGTAACAATTTGGACTCACTTCGGACTGGCCCAAATAGTTATAGAGCCTATGTATTTCAGAAAAGTGGAAATTACATGAAAAGCCACTTTTAAATTTACATTTTCAAAATCAGATTTAAGGTTTGTCTAAAATATATTAAAATATCACATCAAGAGAGAATTATTTTTTGGACAATTTTAAGCTCCTTACAATTCAATTATTTCAATAATATATTATTTTTCATTTTTCGATATGTAATGAATACTACAAAATTATTGTCATTTATGAAATTTGTGTTATTAATTCTTAATTAATTATTATTCACATGAATTTAGATTCAATGAATTCTTACTTGATGAATCTTGAATTACATGAATTTAGATTTATTATAGATGAATTTATTCATATTCATGTATTTGAAAACTTTAATGGATGTTTAAATTTATGTATTAACAATTAATTTGTATGCATCAAATATAATATAAAAAAAATTTGCTCATTTAAAATATTTCATCATTACAAAAAAATTGAGTTTTTAGTATACAATTTTATCCTCTTAAATTTCTATGCTAAATTTTATTTTCTTTAATTCTTTTAAGACTCATCAAATCCTTTAACAAACTGATATCAAATATTACTGTTACATCAATTATAAAGCATTTTAAAATCAACTTTGACTAGTTTATACAAAATCAGATAATAATATAATTTTTAAAGATTAATAATAATTTAATAAAAATAATTTAATCTACATTACCACTCCATCCCATCCAATCCAAATCCAAACCTAAACCCTAACCATTAAACATTTTTCATTTCTGCTTTTTTTATATATAATTTCTGTCGTCTCTCTTCTACCACCACCGAGAGATCCATTGTCGTTGCATAGCAGGCGATGATACATAGTAGTAGCACTATCGAAAAGCCATACCAGCAATGTCGAGCCTAGGGACAAAGACGGTGCCTTTGTGTGAGGCGTTGTTGCAGCAACTGTACTCAACGCTGTGCTTGTCATGCGACGCCTCACGCATGACACAGTAGCAACACCGTCGGAAGCAATAATATCAACGTTGCGCATGGCAGGGGCGATGACAGTGCTGTCGTGTGCGGCGTTGTTGCAGCAGCTGTGCTCATCTCCTGACGCATCGTGCACAGCGTCGCTTAAAGCAGCCATTCTTTATTCTTTTAGTTATATTTTGTTTTATTTTATGGTGATTGTAATCATTGAAGCCGTCATGGTTGTGACGGTTGTGCACTGATTTTAGATGGGTTTTTTGTGGATGGTGTTTGTAGGTGGTAGTGGCGACGACGGTTTGGGAATTCTTTAGTGGGGGAGTGGCGGTTGCTGTGTGTATATATGAAGATAAAGGAGATGGTAGTTGTGATTTTTGGTTCAGGTGATGGTTGTGGTGGTGGCGATTGTTATGTAGATGGTGGTAGCAGCAACTGTGGTTGTGATTGTGGATTGGTGGCGATGGCGATGTGGTTGTGGTGGTGGCGACGATAATGGCGATGATAATAGTAGGTTTGGGGATTTTTTGGTTGGTGGGGGTGGAGGTGAGGTGAAGATGGTGGTTTTTATTTGTAGTACAGGTAGTGGTGGTCCTATTAGTGGTTTCTGGTGGTGACGATGCAGCTACGTTGGGTTGGAGTTGTATAAAGAGGGATCGTGACCAATAAATCTGTTAATTTGTTATCAATAAATAATAGACGACCAATTATTTGATATTATGCACGATAAATTGGATGTTTTATGATCAATAAATAATATATGACTTAAAAATTTGAATCATGACTTATAAAATTTGTATTTTGTGACTGATAGATAAATTGTGACCTATCAATTTTTTATATTTGTGATCAATAGATAAATTGTGAGCTACAAATTTTTTGACTTGTGATCGATGAATAAATTGTAACTTATAAATTTTTTTTTTATTGTGACCTCTAAATTTTTTGATCTGCGACTGAGAAATAATTTGTCACCAGTTAATTCGATAATTTGTGAATAAATAATATATAATTGTGACCTTAAAACACTGAATTAATAAAATATATTTTTAATTAATTATTTCATAAATAAAAATTAATTAGTATCTGATTTTTGAATTTTGAAAATCTTATTTCCTTTTTTTTGAAATGAATTATACTTAATCTCTAGATATAAAATTTTCCCTTGAGACAATGTGGCCCAACTAGGCCGATTTAATAATTATAGACTCCACAAGAAATAGGTGGTGCAATAAAAGAAAAGAATCAAGGTAGGTCGACATATCACTTGCCCTCTATTCTATGAAAATAAGCACTATATAAAGCTCGTTGTCAAAAGAAAGTCAAGCCAGTGCCACCATTAGCACTTGATTCATGAGGCAAAATCACATTCTTTTATCATCCAAATTAAGATCAAGTAAAAAATACAACTCATTTTGGAGTTAACTCTTCAATTAAATAAGCCGACGTCACTTTGAAGTGATGCCTCGCACGAGTTTATTGAGCTTTTAAATCTTGTATTTGCTCTAGTTTCTTGAAATTGGATTTTTATCTCATTTTGTAAAAGTCAAGTGTAACTCTCCCTCAGAAATTTATATTGTGTTTTTAAAATACGATATATATTTTATCCAAAAAAGAAAAAAAAAACACTATGTTTTGTATATCTAATTTTATGTGTTTCTTTAATAACATACAAATAAATTTGATAATATTTCATTAAAGTTTACGTAAACTTATATTGAGATAGTTACTCTAGCTAATTCAACGATTTTGCTTTTTGGCTTTTGTTTTGTTTTGTTTTGTTTGTTTTATTTTTGGTTTTATTTATTTAGTTATTGTGACCAATAAATCAATTAATTTGTTATCAATAAATAACTTACGACCAATTATTTAATATTGTGATCAATAATTTGGATATTTTGTGACTAATAAATAATATATGACATAAAAATTTGAGTTGTGACTTATAAAATTTGTGATTTGTGATCGATAGATAAATTGTGACCTATAATTTTTTTGTGATTTGTGACACCAATAGATAAATTGTGAACTATAAATTTTTTGATTTGTGATCGATAAATAAACTGTAACTTATAAATTTTTTTATTATGACAGTAAAATAATTTGTGGCCTCTAAAATTTTTAATCCGTGACTGAGAAATAATTTGTCACCAGTTAATTCGAAATTTGCAACTAAATAATAGATAATTGTGACCTTAAAACATTGAATTAATAAAGTATATTTTTAATTAATTATTTCATAAATAAAAATTAATAAGTATTTGATTTTTGAATTTTGAAAACCTTATTTCTTAGTTTTGAAATGGATCATACTTAATCTCTAGATATAAATTGAGGAAATTACACCCTGTCAGGGCTTTTAAGTTCACTGTGTATAAATCATGGGCCCAACTTTTCTGATCAAATATTCGGTATTAGATTAAAAAAACTACTTATTTAAAATAAGCGCGGTTTCGTTGTTAACGTGCTTCAAATCTAATCTTTCTTTCTTCTCTATCAAACGAAAGAAATTGCCCCAAACCTCTCCCCACGATCTGTGATAAACCACTCCGACTGTTACCAACCTCACGAATATCTCCGGTTAGATATCCCGCTCCGGCCTTTCAAGAAACTAATCTTCGTCACATACCCAAAGCGAATTAAGTATATTCTTCCTCTACCCCGTCACTCTGTCACCCATTTTACAGTCGACAAAAAAATGACTAAACCCAAGGCGATAAACATTCATGCCACGCCAGAAAGGAGAGGAAAGAGGAAGCATGAGGAAAGCCCAACGAAATCCCATATGAAAAAATATGCGGCGTCGTCTGTGACCTTGCGAAAAGTCCAATCGAACATGGTATGTTGATTTTTATGTTCTGTTAATACATTAAGTGACGGGTATTGATTGAATAATCGTTGGTAACATGTATTGAAGACGTATTGAAGATCTATGACCTTGAAAGCTGTTGAATTCGTTCCGTCGTTGGAATGGGGTAGGGTTTGCCATTTTGAACGCAGAATGTTTGTTCATTTGATTTTTCGTTTTCGATGTTGCGAATAATCTATTGTCTATTCACGAATAAGCATTTATTGAGAATCTGTGACGTAAATGCATATGGATATGATTGCATGTGACCTTACTGTAATGGGGATTGGGCTCTGAATGTGATCTTAATATGTGAATGAGACTGAAGTTTGTTGTGAAGATGTGACCCGAGTGAAAAGACTTTGTATGCCTGTGACCTGACTGTTAACATGGTTGATGTTGTGTTTTTAGCCATACGATGTCCATGTGTGACCATTTCACCTATATGTGACCAAGTATTCTCAATGCAAAGACACTCATATGTACATCTACTGCTTTCCATCACAGTTGTGGCTATAATGGTTGAAGACCAAACCAAAGTTAAAAAGAAATGAAAAATATATGTCTGGGTTCTCATGTTTAATAACTGACGTTTGGGAAGAGTGTCCTCAGCTTGATGTCGCATGATCTCTCCTTCATAGGACATGTGGTTCACGGTGGGATATGAATTGGGCCCCATGATCACTTGAAAATTTATGTAAAAGTTGTTACTTATAATTCTTAACAGGGTTTCATCTGACCGTGACCTTAATTTGTGAATGTGACTAAAACCTGTTGAGAATATGTCGCCTGAATGAAAAGACTTTGTATGCCTCTGAGCTGATTGTTAACATGGTTGATGATGTGCTTTAGTAATATGATGTCCATATGTGACCAATTTTACATATATGTGACCTGAATTTAACCTATATGTGACATGGTCACGTAAATGTATTTCCTTTTCTCTGTCTCTGAATTACAATATAGGTACTTAACAATTTTATAATTATTAACGCTTTATGTAGGCCTGGCACTTTAAAATACCTAAAAAAGGTTGATTTTCTGGCAAGATTACCACCTCTGTGTACAAGGGTGTTCTCACCACTTTACAATCAAAGTTAAGCCAAAGCCAAAAATAGATATTGAGGAGCACATGCTTTGCCTACTTCCTGGATTACCATGAAATAGTGATTCAACCACAGTTGATTCACTACTTCCTTCTGAGGCAGGTTCGATACTCGAATGAAGAAGAAATATGGTTTTATGTTTCTGGGCAATACATCATGTTCTCTATATCTGAGTTCTGTTTGGTCACAGGACTGAGATGTTCAGGCGATACAGATACTTAGGTTTTTGAAAATAGACAGTCAAAGTTGAAGGCCAAATACTTTTCACAAGTAGATGCTGTCACACATGAAGATGTGAAGGACACATTTTTGTCTACATGCCAAATGCCTGATCTCAATCTGGTTGAAGCCTTACCAGACAATGACGTTGCAATGTTCGGGGTTTTATATTTCCTAACTGCCTATCTCTTTCCCCGTGACTACAAGAAGGCTGTCGACCACTTCCTGTTTGTTCTTGTTGAGGATTTTAATGAAATGAACAAATTTCCATGGGGCAAGCTGCTATTCCAAATTACTCTGGGTGCATTGAGAAATGGACTCAGCAGGAGGACCCCACACTATAGGCTACAAGGAATGCTTGTAGCCTTCCAAGCATGGGTATACAAGACTTTTCCCAGTCTTGATAGCATCGTGGTCATAAGGATATCGAGGGTGCATCCCTGCCATTTTGAACGCAGAATGTTTGTTCATTTGATTTTTCGTTTTCGATGTTGCGAATAATCTATTGTCTATTCACGAATAAGCATTTATTGAGAATCTGTGACGTAAATGCATATGGATATGATTGCATGTGACCTTACTGTAATGGGGATTGGGCTCTGAATGTGATCTTAATATGTGAATGAGACTGAAGTTTGTTGTGAAGATGTGACTCGAGTGAAAAGACTTTGTATGCCTGTGACCTGACTGTTAACATGGTTGATGTTGTGTTTTTAGCCATACGATGTCCATGTGTGACCATTTCACCTATATGTGACCAAGTATTCTCAATGCAAAGACACTCATATGTACATCTACTGCTTTCCATCACAGTTGTGGCTATAATGGTTGAAGACCAAACCAAAGTTAAAAAGAAATGAAAAATATATGTCTGGGTTCTCATGTTTAATAACTGACGTTTGGGAAGAGTGTCCTCAGCTTGATGTCGCATGATCTCTCCTTCATAGGACATGTGGTTCACCGTGGGATATGAATTGGGCCCCATGATCACTTGAAAATTTATGTAAAAGTTGTTACTTATAATTCTTAACAGGGTTTCATCTGACCGTGACCTTAATTTGTGAATGTGACTAAAACCTGTTGAGAATATGTCGCCTGAATGAAAAGACTTTGTATGCCTCTGAGCTGATTGTTAACATGGTTGATGATGTGCTTTAGTAATATGATGTCCATATGTGACCAATTTTACATATATGTGACCTGAATTTAACCTATATGTGACATGGTCACGTAAATGTATTTCCTTTTCTCTGTCTCTGAATTACAATATAGGTACTTAACAATTTTATAATTATTAACGCTTTATGTAGGCCTGGCACTTTAAAATACCTAAAAAAGGTTGATTTTCTGGCAAGATTACCACCTCTGTGTACAAGGGTGTTCTCACCACTTTACAATCAAAGTTAAGCCAAAGCCAAAAATAGATATTGAGGGGCACATGCTTTGCCTACTTCCTGGATTACCATGAAATAGTGATTCAACCACAGTTGATTCACTACTTCCTTCTGAGGCAGGTTCGATACTCGAATGAAGAAGAAATATGGTTTTATGTTTCTGGGCAATACATCATGTTCTCTATATCTGAGTTCTGTTTGGTCACAGGACTGAGATGTTCAGGCGATACAGATACTTAGGTTTTTGAAAATAGACAGTCAAAGTTGAAGGCCAAATACTTTTCACAAGTAGATGCTGTCACACATGAAGATGTGAAGGACACATTTTTGTCTACATGCCAAATG
>NC_036242.1:1936868-1953993 GCF_002742605.1 Olea europaea var. sylvestris | reverse complement strand
GGGGTTTTATATTTCCTAACTGCCTATCTCTTTCCCCGTGACTACAAGAAGGCTGTCGACCACTTCCTGTTTGTTCTTGTTGAGGATTTTAATGAAATGAACAAATTTCCATGGGGCAAGCTGCTATTCCAAATTACTCTGGGTGCATTGAGAAATGGACTCAGCAGGAGGACCCCACACTATAGGCTACAAGGAATGCTTGTAGCCTTCCAAGCATGGGTATACAAGACTTTTCCCAGTCTTGATAGCATCGTGGTCATAAGGATATCGAGGGTGCATCCCTACATTGTAAACTGGATGGCAGATGAGCAACCATCAACTGCCAAATTGGAAGGACCCGACTGCTTCTCCAATCCTAAGGTAAAGTTTCAGTAAGTGTCATGCAATTAATACTGAATTTTTGACTTTGCATTCATATAAACAACATACTGTATTGCAAATTGTGATTTGTGACTTGAAACCGTTGGAAAGTGAATTGGCGATGCCATACATGAATGGAGTCCAATACGACAAGCCAATCCAGCCGACGTCCTCAATCGAGAGCCGAAGAAGAACCAAGCGCGGGATGGAGAGGTCTGTTGAAGATGCTGGTACTAGCGGGAAATCGGTTCCATCAGTCCTACTGTTGATGGACAGTAATATTGGACAAGCTCACTCTTCAGATGATGATGACGATTTTGTTGCTCCTCATCCAAGACGGCAGGAGCCATCCGCCCGTGGAAAATCCCCTGTTGTTGAAGGTCCAATAGTTGTGAATGTGACTAAAACCTGTTGAGAATATGTCGCCTGAATGAAAAGACTTTGTATGCCTCTGAGCTGATTGTTAACATGGTTGATGATGTGCTTTAGTAATATGATGTCCATATGTGACCAATTTTACATAAACATTTCCTATGTCACATTTCATACACATCAGGACACAGATAAACCAGTGTGCATTGGATGTTGATGGTTGGTCACAAATATGTCGTAAGCAACATATAATATTCAGTTATTCATTTTTGTCAGGCTTTTGAGGTGTTGCGTGCGCAAGTATCCAAACTCTAGGTGGATAATAAAGTGTTGAAGGTGGAGCTTGAAGAGATCAAGTCACATATGTCATCCTTGAACGAAGGGAAGACTAACAAAATGGATGACATTGTGCAAATACAAGCCTGTATTAAAAGTGACCTGATGGATATTCGAACGAACATGCAGTTTCTATCCGATTCTGTGTCAACAATGATATCCAGTGCAATGAATGAGATCATTAGACGGTCTGGTGACAGGACAAGTGAGCGTGGAGTAGGACAAATAGAAGCTCCTGCAGTTGGAGATCAAGAACATCATGTGGCTGGTGGATCTGACAAGGCTCAGGAGGTAGTCATTTGATATATTTCACATTTCTGTAAAAGAACATAGTTTATTTTGACATTTTCCATTTAACATGTAGGTGGAAAACATGGTATCAAACGTCGACAGAAAAGGGAAAGGCAAAATAGACCTATGTGATGATCTTCTCTTTTCCCTTGAGCCACCATCATTTGATTTGGGGAATGAATTCACCCCATCCAATGTTTTGCATTCGGAGGAAATTCAGAAGAGGGTAGATTCCATTATATCTGATGTGTTGACGGCAACAAAGACTGTTGAGAATGAGTTATTTATATGTTCCAGTAATTGTAGATCTCAAATCACACATACCTCCAAACCATGTTATGTTATTAGGTCACAGATAACACACACTTCAGATCATGTCCTATTCATAAGTTATATTTCACAGACATTCCAAACAATGTCCCTTTCATAGGTCACAGATCATACACAATACCAACACATGTTCCAGTCATGGATCACAGAGCACAGATACCTTTAAACCATGTCCCATTCATAGGTTACAGATTAAACACAGTTCCAAATCATGTCACATTGTTAGGTAACAGATCACAGATTCCTTCAGCCCATGTCCTATTCACAGGTCACAGATAACGTACATTCCAAACCATGTTATATTTATAGGTCACAGGCCACACACCCTTCCAAACTATCTTCCAATCATATGTCACATATCACAAACATATTCAGTTTCAGTAAGTGTCATGCAATTAATACTGAATTTTTGACTTTGCATTCATATAAACAACATACTGTATTGCAAATTGTGATTTGTGACTTGAAACCGTTGGAAAGTGAATTGGCGATGCCATACATGAATGGAGTCCAATACGACAAGCCAATCCAGCCGACGTCCTCAATCGAGAGCCGAAGAAGAACCAAGCGCAGGATGGAGAGGTCTGTTGAAGATGCTGGTACTAGCGGGAAATCGGTTCCATCAGTCCTACTGTTGATGGACAGTAATATTGGACAAGCTCACTCTTCAGATAATGATGACGATTTTGTTGCTCCTCATCCAAGACGGCAGGAGCCATCCGCCCGTGGAAAATCCCCTGTTGTTGAAGGTCCAATAGCCGCTCATCATTCTCAAGAGGAGCCACAATCGCATGGGGCACAAAGGGATGACGTAAGTTGTTATGTTAGTCAGCTCTCAATATTTCCATCATTGGTCACACATCAACATTTCCTATGTCACATTTCATACACATCAGGACACAGATAAACCAGTGTGCATTGGATGTTGATGGTTGGTCACAAATATGTCGTAAGCAACATATAATATTCAGTTATTCATTTTTGTCAGGCTTTTGAGGTGTTGCGTGCGCAAGTATCCAAACTCTAGGTGGATAATAAAGTGTTGAAGGTGGAGCTTGAAGAGATCAAGTCACATATGTCATCCTTGAACGAAGGGAAGACTAACAAAATGGATGACATTGTGCAAATACAAGCCTGTATTAAAAGTGACCTGATGGATATTCGAACGAACATGCAGTTTCTATCCGATTCTGTGTCAACAATGATATCCAGTGCAATGAATGAGATCATTAGACGGTCTGGTGACAGGACAAGTGAGCATGGAGTAGGACAAATAGAAGCTCCTGCAGTTGGAGATCAAGAACATCATGTGGCTGGTGGATCTGACAAGGCTCAGGAGGTAGTCATCTGATCTCAATCTGGTTGAAGCCTTACCAGACAATGACGTTGCAATGTTCGGGGTTTTATATTTCCTAACTGCCTATCTCTTTCCCCGTGACTACAAGAAAGCTGTCGACCACTTCCTGTTTGTTCTTGTTGAGGATTTTAATGAAATGAACAAATTTCCATGGGGCAAGCTGCTATTCCAAATTACTCTGGGTGCATTGAGAAATGGACTCAGCAGGAGGACCCCACACTCCTTGTAGCCTTCCAAGCATGGGTATACAAGACTTTTCCCAGTCTTGATAGCATCGTGGTCATAAGGATATCGAGGGTGCATCCCTACATTGTAAACTGGATGGCAGATGAGCAACCATCAACTGCCAAATTGGAAGGACCCGACTGCTTCTCCAATCCTAAGGTAAAGTTTCAGTAAGTGTCATGCAATTAATACTGAATTTTTGACTTTGCATTCATATAAACAACATACTGTATTGCAGATTGTGATTTGTGACTTGAAACCGTTGGAAAGTGAATTGGCGATGCCATACATGAATGGAGTCCAATACGACAAGCCAATCCAGCCGACGTCCTCAATCGAGAGCCGAAGAAGAACCAAGCGCAGGATGGAGAGGTCTGTTGAAGATGCTGGTACTAGCGGGAAATCGGTTCCATCAGTCCTACTGTTGATGGACAGTAATATTGGACAAGCTCACTCTTCAGATAATGATGACGATTTTGTTGCTCCTCATCCAAGACGGCAGGAGCCATCCGCCCGTGGAAAATCCCCTGTTGTTGAAGGTCCAATAGCCGCTCATCATTCTCAAGAGGAGCCACAATCGCATGGGGCACAAAGGGATGACGTAAGTTGTTATGTTAGTCAGCTCTCAATATTTCCATCATTGGTCACACATCAACATTTCCTATGTCACATTTCATACACATCAGGACACAGATAAACCAGTGTGCATTGGATGTTGATGGTTGGTCACAAATATGTCGTAAGCAACATATAATATTCAGTTATTCATTTTTGTCAGGCTTTTGAGGTGTTGCGTGCGCAAGTATCCAAACTCTAGGTGGATAATAAAGTGTTGAAGGTGGAGCTTGAAGAGATCAAGTCACATATGTCATCCTTGAACGAAGGGAAGACTAACAAAATGGATGACATTATGCAAATACAAGCCTGTATTAAAAGTGACCTGATGGATATTCGAACGAACATGCAGTTTCTATCCGATTCTGTGTCAACAATGATATCCAGTGCAATGAATGAGATCATTAGACGGTCTGGTGACAGGACAAGTGAGCGTGGAGTAGGACAAATAGAAGCTCCTGCAGTTGGAGATCAAGAACATCATGTGGCTGGTGGATCTGACAAGGCTCAGGAGGTAGTCATTTGATATATTTCACATTTCTGTAAAAGAACATAGTTTATTTTGACATTTTCCATTTAACATGTAGGTGGAAAACATGGTATCAAACGTCGACAGAAAAGGAGGACCCAAATGTTCTGATATCAGAGTCGAGCCTGCTTGAGGTTGTAACAGGTCACAGCCTCCCTTTTAGCTCACCCTGGGCCGATATTGACTACGTGTTCATGCCGATCATACCTACTAACAAAGCATATTGGATTCTTGGCCTTTCGAAGTCATACCTTGATCGTGTTCAACTCGGCAGGTAAATCTTACCGTGACTGGAAGGTTTTGCAAAGTATTGAGCCGTATGTGAAGGTATTGCCTGCTCTAATGAATACCCTGAGAATTTCAAAAAGGGTCTTGATTATCACGAGCCAGAAGCCAAAGAATTGAAAGTGATCATCAATGACACACTCCCTCAGCAAACAAATGGGTAAGTCTATGACCAAGATTTACGATGCGTATATCCTTTTGATGGATTCAATAATAACAGTTTATCATATATTCTGCAGTCATGATTGCGGGATATTCGTGACGTTATATGTGTTGTATCTTATCCGTGGTGGTAGATGTTCCATTCCCAAGAAGTTTGATACCAGCAAGTTCAGAATGCATATCGCTACGCTGCTCTACAAACACCGATAGGTTTACACAAAGAAAGTGAATCAGCCTATGACGGGGGAAGTGCTTGTTATAGAATGAAAAGTGGCTTTAGATTTGTTAGTGAAGACAATGATTTAGTTTGTAAATGTTATGAACATTGTATGTATCTAGTCAATAGAGGTGAATAGTAACTCGTAACCTTTGATTTGCAATAAAGGATATTAACATATTTAGATTCATGATTTATCCATTTTCGATTATATTTTAATACTATTTTTATATAAATTGTGTAAATTATACAGATTCTTTATTTCTAACAGCGTCACGTAGTCGGTGAAACATGTCATATGGTACAGCAGACATGTCACAGTTGGTTTCTGAACTTGGTCACAGATTTACATATGAAGTCACACATACCTTTCATACAATACTTCACATGTTACAACACATGAGTTAAAGATATTAGGATTTATGTAACCCGTATGTGTCCACACTTCAGGTCATTTCAGGTTACATATTCACAAATTAAGTAACTTTTTCATACGGCATGTCACACATCACAGGTCACAGCACACAAGTCACATATCTGGTATCAGGCTATAGATATGGTCCAAATCTCATAGAATTATTATTCTGACTCCAAAGTTGATAGACAATTAACTGTTAGTTGATCAATCTGAATGCATTCTTTAAAGAGACTATTTAAAATGAACATTATCCTTAAAAGAATATCACCTATCTATGAAATATTTGTATGTAATTCTATCAGTTATTTTAGTGTAATGGAGCCAAGCTGGAGCATCTCCTACAGTTGTGACCCTGTCCTCTACAACGTCCGCATTTTACCGTCGGTTTCCCTTCTCTGGATGATCTCTTTCTTTTCTCCGTAAGTCTTCCACAACTCCTCTTCTGGTTAGGAGGTAACACTATGTCTCATTGTACTTCTTCTGGCACTGTCCATTCCTCTTGATTTCCAACGGGATATACAGAATCTTGGTATGTATTCAAGTACGCATCTCTTGTGTAATAATAGGAACAGTAATCATATGGATCTCTTCTTGTGTTTGCAATTACAGCCAAAGCGTGTGGACACGGTAACAAATCAACTTGTAGAATCTTGCAAGTGCATGTTCGTCGCTCAATACTGACGACAAACGTCGACCTTTCGTTGTTGACAGAAAATACTGTCTAGTTTGAAGGAGATACCTGCGTGCATATATAACAACAGTCAGGTCACATGTAGTTGAATACAGGTCACATATACTCCAACGTGTCGGTCACGTACGAATGACTTATATCCCCGAGTTCATTTACAGATTTAGGAAGCATGTTACATATACGGTCCAGACCTCATTTCGCAAATAGACATGCATCAGAATACAGAGTTGACAGAGAATACACAGTTACATCACATACCACATCACTTAGGTCACAGATTTAGATATCAGGTCACACAAATTTGTTCCATTCATAGATAGCTATGAAACAAAATACGGAGCTTCAAACTTAGTTTACCAACCAGGTCACAGAATCACAAAATAGGTCACATCAGATTTGATACATTACAGTTCAAGATACTAACACTTACATTGGGCCACATATACATTTCAATGTCAAAATATAAAAAATTACCCTCAAGTTCCTCAAATCCATGCTCATTTTCCTAATCTCTTTCTCGTACTTGCTTGACATCTTTGTGAAAGTTCCATGTGCATCATCCCTGTGTCTTCAAAACCACGATTGTATGATTTGCCGTAATGACTCTAGCAAGGATACAATAGGGTAATTTTTGGCTGCCTTCATGACCGATTTCATAATGTTTGATGTCATTGTAGAATACCTGTTTGTTGGTATATGTATTCGTGATCACTTTTGAGGTCTAACATCAGCCTGCAAATTTAAATCAATTCGATGAACATTATGTAAATACCATATGTGACCATTTATATGTATGTGAAATGAAATAAGACTACTAGGTAAGAAATTATCTTCTCATTCATCGTAGTCAGTAGAGACATGTTATAATCATATTCGTCCAGCGTGTAAGCGTGGACAGCCGAATTGAATGCTTGTATAATGTTTTGGCCTGACTTTCCATAATATGATTTTAGATTTTGCAGCAAATGATAAGAACAAATATCGTGACAGGCTCCCGGATACACATGTTCTATTACATTCTTTATACTGGGGTGACGGTTCGACACAAAACACAACCCTTTTCTGTTTCCATACGCTTTCTTCAACTTATCAAAAAATCATCTCCAAAATTTATCGTTCTCATTGTCTCCAATTCCAAAAGCAAGAACGAATATGTTATTATTTGCATCTTGTATACATGCTGTGAAAAGTGTACCTCCATATTTACCATTTAAGTATGTACCATCAACAACAATCACCGGTTACAATGCTCCCATTTCCGTATTGATGCACCTAGTGCCATAAAGCAATATCTGAACTTATTGTGACTATCAACCTCTATTTCTATGATCGTACTAGGATTTTTCTATCGAAGCATGTAGAAGAAGCTTGGCAACTTACCAAATGACTCGGTTGGGTCACCCCTAATCATTTTCAAAGTTTGCTCGCGAGATCTCCAAGCTTTTGAATAACTCAAATAAACCTCATAAGTATTCAAAATGTCACTACATATGTCCTTTGGTGTATATATAGTACGGGACGATGTGTACTTGTACTTAATTGTAGATGACACAACCTTAGATGACACTTGCCTATATGATCCCAATACTACATTTGATGCACATGTGTGACTACCAATCTTTTGAATCTTAAATAGATCTGTTTTACCCCATATCGACGCTCTACATATCCAACTACATCCACCATTCAAACACCGCACAACATATTCTCTCTTGTCGGACCGTTCAACCATAAACTCAAACATGCTCTCTATGGCAAAAAACGACAGGCTCATTTTTAAAACATCCTTATCACGGAACACCCTTCCTTTTTCTACCTCTCTAGCATCCGCGATAGACACAACTGTGACTTCAGAGTCACAAATGTGACCCATTTTTTTATTTGATGTTTCGCATATGTCTGATGCTATGTCTTGCAATGTAAACATCTCACCGCTGGAATGCGCATTAACTGGGACTGTGATGGATGTATTATCTATTTCTGCCTCAACAACGTCAACGATTATAGGATATTTAACAGGTTCACGCTCCATGTCCTTTAGTAGAACGTATGTTGCATTCCATACAGTAAACATACGTGCAAGTACACCATTCTGCAAATTACAATTAATATCAATAATTTCATCATATCTGAAATATGTCACATGTCACACTGCACAGCAACGAGGTCACAAATTAACAAACCAGGTTACAAATAGTTATGGATAAGACAATCACAAATCGGGTCACAGATTGGTATCATTCAGACTACAGAGTTGACAGGGAGTCACATATGCTCGAAACAAATGATGAAATGTTTGATTTTACATTCTCGACACATAGTGGGCGAAACGTGTCACATCAGATAGGTTACAGATTCACAAGTCAAGTCACAGTTTCACATAGCAGGTCACGCATTACCAATTAGAGTTACGGAGCCAGAAATCAGGTCACATATGACTTTTCCTACATTGTTACACAGAGGTCGCATATGCTCGAAGTGAATAACGACACGTTTGATGCTAAATACATAGACATAGTTGCTGAAACACTTCACATTTCACAGTAGAGAGGTTACAGTTTCACAGATCAGGTCACATTTACACATATAGTTCACGCAAGTGTCACAGATGTCTACTGCGATTCTACTGAATAGCAACCTGTGACGAGAAACCAGCTAACGACGATATGAGTAGCTGTGACCTATAAGTTAGATATTATACTAATTTTGTGACGAATGACATTAGTTTCGTGATTGTTGATTTCAAGTTGTGATCGCAGCAAAATACACTATTACTTGTATTATATTAGCCAGGGACGATCAGCACTTCCATGGCTAGCAATGATTTCTTGTTCCCTGCAACGATGATTTTAGGACCAATTCGTGTTATGGAATTCAGTTCGAAATGTGACATTCAAATCGACGAACATAACATTCATATTATTACCTGGATTGGCTTCCCCTGAGTTGTGATTTTTTCCCATATAAATTTTTCCCTTGAGACAATGTGGCCCAACTAGGCTTATTGATTAGTGCATAAATAAATGGCCCAAAAGCATTTTATGTCACATACGGTAGATCCACATCCTTGTAAAAACAGCCACAAGGAACAACTTTATAAGAGAAGCAAAAACGAGTGATAATTCAATGAAAACAAAATGTCAAGAAAGAATTTACATAGTCGATAAATTCTCACCATCGAAAATGACAGGCTTAAGGAAAAAATATGGGAAAGATCGACGCAGAGAAAAATTGGGTGTTGATAATTTTTCTATTTAAATATATTGTAAACAAAAAATTTAAAATATGTTTTTTTTTTCACTTCAAAAAACTTCAAATTATTTGTTGAAGGTTGTGGAGGGAGAGGATTGATGATTATTATGTCCCTATTTGGCCTTCACTTTCTAAAATTCATTTTCAACTTACATTTTGTAATATCCATAATTTTTATAAGTTTTTATATCATTCATTTTAATAACTTTATCAATTTATTAAAAATTTAAATTATAGCTAACTTAAATTGATATTATTTATTTTCTTTGATAAGTGGGAGAAGATTTATTTATTTATTTCTTAATGAGTAGAAGGGCAAATAATTGGGCATCTTTCCCATGTGGTGGGCCGACGCTGAATATATTCTGCCGCTTCAAAATTTGGATGAGACATTTCAGTACTTCCAAAACATTCTGCTGGCCCCTCTTTGAACTGTGTGGCTGTAATATTTTTCCTCGCCTTCCATTTTAAGAAAATATGTCACTAAAAATTTGTTTCTATTTGAAAAGATTATATTATTCAAAACTTTGAAAATGTATTGGAATAAATTTGATAAAAAGACAAAACTAGTGTTTTTAGGTACAACATCCTCGTGGTTCATAGGACTTTTTTAATTAACTAATTTCATTGTACTTTTCATCCAAGTATAGGCACAATAATGCAAGAATTATGTCAAGTGTACATTTTATGGTGTACACTCCTATGTATTCCATAAAGTATTTGGTGGGAATATGTGTGTGTGTGATTTTTTTTTTAAACTGTCCAATCATATATCATCATGTGGCACAATGTCAAAAATAATGTAAACAATGATGTATATGTAACATGATTGATGATGCAAATCTAATTCGAAAATGTTCAAGACTAGAACAAAAGATTTTCTTCTCCGTTTAATTTATATTTCTAACTAGTCAATACTTTTTTATTTTTATTTTTTATTGAAGTGGAATTTGTCTTCGATTAAAAAATGTATTAAGCCCCTGTTTGTGGAGATTAAAAACAAGTTTTTAGTAGATTATAATAAAAGTTAATGAAATGTGCGGTTGAAAAATTGTGAGTCCCATAAAATGTGTGGTTAAAATTAATTATTGATTTTGATTTAGATTAAAATATTTACCAAATAGAGGCTAAATATGATCATTCAATCATCCAAAATGAACATTGCCATAATAGATAATTCGACAGCTTTGTCCCTCACTTTTGAACGAGAAGATTAGTCTCGTCAACTTTGTCCAAATTGACAAAGATCCATAGATAATTTGAAATTTTTAAAAAAGGGAAGATAGAGAATTGACAACACTTTTGAAGAAAATACTATATATTTGTCAAAAAATCTCAATAAATAGAGATTATTTAGAAACACAAAAGTAATGGTTAATATTATTTTCTAGATTACATATTTCTCTATATATTTTTTTCAACCACACATTTTTCAAGAAAATAATATTAATATACACAAACTCAAAACTTTTCTTTATTTTTAGCTACACATTCTCCATTAATCTTCTATTCTAAAATGCCTTTTTACAATAAAATGTGGTTCAAACAAGCTCTCATTTTTTTTTCTTCTACAAGTACTCTATCGGAGAAATTTCCTCGTAAAATACATTCATGTTGAAAATGAGAATTCAATATGTGCTTATTGTTTAGCGAGGACGGGTTTAGTATTTCGTTAACGATGGCTAAAACTTGAGAATTCAATGTAATAAAAGTATGTTGTGGTCTCATTAAATCTTTAACTCTTGTCTCACACATATTATGATTTGTTGAACTAGTTAGTATGAATAAAAAATTCACATATATTTCAGTCTTTAACCCTCTTCTAATAATTAAAAGGGATTACGAAAGAGGAATAGAGGATTGTGCAAATAAATAGATTTAGAAAGAGTTGGTGGAAGGCTCTAGACAGAAAGAATTGACATATAATAGAGGGATCTCGTGTCATGGTTCTTGTTAAAGAAGAGATCCCGAGAACTTGGATGAATTACCCTTTTTTTTTTTTTTTGAAAAAGAAAGCAGTAAAATCAATATGCTATTTTGTTTAAAGTGAATACTCTAATTAAGGAAATTCGGCGAACCATTTTCTAAAAGCTTGATTTTTTCTTTCGATCCTTGAATATTCCTTAAACTTTAGTTGATAAGCCCAATTCTTAGATATGCAATCTTTGGATACTCCTTAAACTTAGCTGATAAGCCCAACTCTTAGATATTTGATTCTAATCCCATCTTGTAGAGTGATAAAACTTTCAAACATTTGTTTTCTTTTTTTGGATTCAGTTCAATTCCTACATGAGATTGCAACTCAAAAGTTGATACTAACACATGTTCAATTTTTGGAGATGAAATTGAAGGATATTACACGATAGGAATTGAAAGTTGATTTTTGATCAATCCATTATGAAGTGTGGTTTTTATTAGATTGACCTGTGTTTTTTTAAAATAAAAACAAGGTCTTTCATCTCTTGACAGAATGTTGACCTTTTATTTGTAAATTCTAAAAACCACAAAAAAAAAAAAAAAAAAAAGCGTGAGGAGGTAAAAAAAAAGTAATGATCCAATAATAGAAAGATAAGGTAAAAAGGAAAATTCAACAATAAGGTAACAACATAACAAGTGATAAGTCGATAAAGCAAAACAATCCAATTTAAAAATAAGGCAGCAATTCGACAAAGGTCAAATAATAAAATGATAAAGCAACAATCCAACAATTAAAAAATTTATGAGCCAGCAAGATAACAATACTCCAAAAAATCATTTTCAATAGAAATAAGCAATTAATAAATAAATACCTTTTAAGTGAGTTAATCCTAAGAGTAGCTAAATTCGAGCAACCAAGATTCACATCTGCCAAAACAAGTAGAGTGAAATTTATGTTAAGTAATTTAAATACAAACAAAGGAAGCTACATAAAATAAAATAAATTAAAACAATTAATACTTATTTGTTAAACTCAAATTAAATGTCTAAGCCCTTGTTTGAGCCACATTATTTAGGAAAGAATACATTATTGAATAGTGTATTAATGGGAAATGTGATTAAAAAATAAGGAAAATTTTTGAATTTGCGTGTAATATTATTTTATTGAAAAATGTGATTGAAATGATGTCAAATCACCGTTTAAAAATGTATTTTTTTCTAAATAATGTGGATCAAACGAGGCCTAAATCAGTAAATGAGTAAGTTAAGAAAAACAAATAGCATTTAACAAGTTCCTAATCCTAAGTTAAGCAAACTAAAAAATAGTTAATAACACTTGGTGTACTTATTAATTTACATACTTAAATGCAGTAGTTAATTGATTTATGAGCTAGATATTTAGAAATCTGGCTGCATTGTTTTTCACCTCACTGCCACAAAAGAATTTGGAAAAGAACTTGAAAATGTTGAAAGCAAACGACAAATATTTTCATAGCAAAAGATTAATACTGAATGAAAATATTGCCCACAACATTCTAAGACGTGGATTAAAGTAATTTGGAATGACTCGTTATTCATGCCCTACTATCTTTGTCTTTCTAAAACTTTTCTTTCTATAGTTAAAATATGTTTAGATAATTTATTTTAAGTATAAAAGTTATTTATTTAAAGTAATCCTTACTTTATTGTTGGAATATTTACTTGTTTCCAAGTTGAATCAATAAAAAAATTCTTTCTAAGATTTCGCTATTTAATATTTACTTCAAACCTATAAGTAAAATTATTAAGCTTAACAAACATTCTCGTCTTACCACCACCTTCCTCACCGTCATCTTTTCTTGCCACCCCATATCCACCACTTTATGCCCCTTTCTGCCCTCAACCCTCGTTCCTTCATTGCAAATAGATCGAAAGGTTAGGGGGCGGAGGACAATGGCAGTGGCAGTGACAATATAGCGGGACTGGAGATCTAGTATTGAACGGGTAAGTTTAAAATTTTGTAAAATAAGTTCTTAAAAAGGATTAAAAGCATCTTAGTTCCTGAACTTTACATCCCGTGTGAATAATGTATTTAAGCTTTAAAACATACTAATTAGTTACTCATTCTTGTTAACATCATAAACCTTGTTAAGTTAAATGACTAACGAAATCCATTTTAAAGTTTAGAGAAACTATTCCGATAGAATGTGAAGTTCGGGGATCACCCACAATTTTTACCCTTAAGAGAAAATGAAAATGACATTATTGAGTTTAGTTCTAAACAAAAATTTTGGTAGGCTCCCAAATTTGGAGCGGCAATAGTTCTTCCTCTCAAATTAATACACAAGCCTAACATATTTGGAGAAAATTTCTAGTACTTTCGGATTATGGAATTCAATACCCTACTTCACTATTGAATTGATAGATGTCTAATGTGATCAAGGCCATGTCGAAACTGAAATACCAGAAGCACTTCCTCTTAGTCATTCACTAGAGTTCTTTCTTTAAAAAGAAAGAACTATTTAATACTTAGATCAATCAAATAGTGATAAGGAATTCTTAGTACTTCATAGATTGAGAGTACTAGAGAAATTTTCACATATATGAATTGAATTAAGGAAACATGCGAGAATGATATTTATAATTTATGAATTGGTCCATATATCTTATGCCATAGTCTAAAGATGCTTTACTATTGGAATATTAATAAATCTAGGACATGAAATGATTTACTTTAATTAGTTAAGGTTAATTGGTATTTACTAATATATAACTGGAAAAACAAAAAGCATAATATGAAAATTGTTGTAAATGGTAAGTTTATTAGTAAATGACAATTGATCCCTGCAGTTGTAAAAATTATTGTCGTTGTATCCCTAATTCTTCCTTATAAATATAGAGTTTTGATTTTTAATAAAATACACGCAAGTCAATTTACTCCAATTCTCTCTTCTCATTTTCTTTCTTTTCATAATACGTTATCAGTACGAAAACTTAATTCTTTAAAATTTAGAGAAGATAGTAATTTTTTTGTAAGACAAATTAGTCATTAGACCTTCGACTATAAAGGTCAATGTTGAATCTCAAACTTTCTTGAAAAGAATTCATGGAGATATACGTTGGCTGATACGCCCACAATGTGGACCATTTCATTATTTTATGCTATTAATTGATTCTTTTACTAGATGGTCACATATTTGCCTACATTCCACTAGAAATATAGCATTTGTTAGACTACTTGCTCAAGTCATAAAATTATGAGCGCAATTCCATTATTACTCAATTAAGACTATTCGCCTTAACTGAAAGATAAACAAATGCTGAAAGTTGTTTTGGCAGGATACCAAAATAGTGTATATTGCTGATGTATATATAATAACTTTACAATTACATATAGAAAGATAGATAAGATTACAGCCTAAATGTTAGCCATTACAACCAAGATATTATGCATAGATATCAGCCATTTCCTGTGCCTTAACAATCATAGCCTGCATATTACGTTGCACAATATGTGGGGTTGATATCCTGTGTCTTAACACCTTCCCTCAAATTAGAGGGTATGGAACAGACCAACAATTTGTTACGTAAAGTACAAAAGCGATCAACAGTGTGTCCTTTGGTGAAGAAGTGAGCAACTTGATTTTTTGTGTTGATGTAACGAACAACCACATCTTTGTTAACTACTTTTTCTCTAATGAAGTGATAATCGACCTCGATGTGATTAGTTCGAGCATGAAAAATAGGATTGGATGCTAGTGACGTAGCACTTAGATTATCACACCAAATAACAGGAGGTTGAGGCAGATAGATGCATAGTTCTCGTAGAAGCATTCTTATCCAGTACACCTCTGCAGTTGCTAATGCCAAGCTCCTGTATTCTGCCTCAGTACTGGACCGAGAAACCACAGGTTGTTTTTTAGAGGACCAAGAAACTAAACATTGCCCAAGGTAAGTCCCATAGCCAGTGGAAGACCTTCTATCATCTGGATTACCAGCACAGTCTGCATCACAAAAGGCATGTAATGGAATGGTGCTTGGTTGATAATAATGGCCGAAGTCAGCAGTGTGCTTTAAATATCTTAGAACCCACTTAGCTGATGTCCAGTGAGTGCTAGTTGGAGCTTGCATATGTTGGCACAATTGATTCATGGAGTAAGCAATATCTGGTCATGTGATTGTAACATATTGTAGGGCCCCAACTATATGTCGATATTCAAATGGATCAACCAACAAGTCACCATCAAATTTGGACATTTTGGTACCAGAAACGCATGGAGACTTGTAAGGTCGGGCACCAACCATATTTGCACAATCAAGTAAATCCGCAATATACTTTGATTGACGTAAATGTAAACCTGTTAAGTTACGTACATCTTCAATGCCCAAGAAATAGCTCAAGTTACCTAAGTCTTTCATCACAAATTTAAACTTCAACTGGGAGATAATGGAGAAAATTGTAGGATCGTTGTTGCCGGTGATAATGATGTCGTCAACATATACTAATATAAAAATATGTATATTATCTCCGTGAAAAGTGAAGAGTGAGTAATCAACATGTGAACCACAGAAACCAAGATCAAATAATTTTGAGAGAGACGAGTGAACCAGGCCCTTGGTACCTGTTTAAGGCCATAAAGAGAACGATGTAATTTACAGACAAAATCAGGATGTTCAACACTAATAAATCCTTTGGGTTGTTCCATATAAACCTCTTCATCAAGAAATCCTTGTAAAAAAGCATTAGAAACATCTAGTTGTCAAGTTGTCCATCGAAATTGTACATCCAAAGCCAAAAAGAATTCTGACAGTAGATGGTTTTACTACCGAATTGAATGTCTCAAAATAGTCTATCCCAGACCTCTGATCAAACCCATTCGTTACCAATCTTACTTTATAGCGATCAATGGAGCCATCTGATTTTTGTAGACCCATTTGTTACGAACAATGGGATGAGTAGAAGGCCGTGGACAAAGTGACCATGTATTGTTATCCATTAATGCTTTGAATTCAGATTCCATAGCAATGCGCCATTCAGGTTTAGAGACTGCCTATGTAAATGTTTTTGGTTCAGGAGGGACTACGGTGGCTTGAAAAATTTTAAGAGGATAACGTAATGAGTAAAAAGTTTTATAGTCTAGGAATTGATGAGGTCGGGAATTTTCAGTTTGAGAGCGAGTAACAACTCTAGAATTGGGTATAGTTGGGGGGTTGATGGTTTCCAATGGGAGTACAATCGAAGGGAATGAAGAAGGAGAAGAAATAGCTTGAGTTGTATCATCTGGAGATAATTGTGGACTTGATAACAAGGGGGATAATTGTGGATGGTGTCGTCTGGTTGTAGAAGTAGGAGAAGGATCCTTTGAAGGAACAAGTGAACTAGAAGAATCAGGAATAATTAAAGGATTAGGAATTTGAATTGGAGAAGAAGACATACCAGGAGAGACCACGGTACCAGCAGGGGAGTGATGACTCAATGATCCCATCTTAGCTGGAAATAATTTCTCATCGAACACAACACTGCGAGAGATATAGACATGCTTACTTACAGGATCAAGGCACCTATATCCCTTCTGACTCGAGCAATAACCAATGAAAATACATGGGATGCTACAATAAGACAGTTTGTTTTTAGCATAAGGACGTAATAAGGGGTAGCAACGACATCCAAAATTGCGGAGAAAAGAGTAGTCAGGGATTGTTTTATAAAGTTTAAAATATGGTGTATCATTATTTAAAATCGGTGTAGGCAATCTATTGATTAAATATGTGGCAATTAGGAAAGATTC
>NC_036242.1:1924997-1936759 GCF_002742605.1 Olea europaea var. sylvestris | reverse complement strand
ATGAAGGATATGGGTGTTGTATAGATTTGCCAAGTTGGCAAGATTCACCTACAACGCCCTTTCTCACAGAACCATCAAGAGACAAATTATTATAATGTAAAATATGACGTAAAATAGATTCGGATGGATGACCTAAACGATGGTGCCAAAGAGAGCTAGATGCCTTTATTCCCTAAATGTAGTTAATCCTCTACGCTTATTGTGTGATAAGTTGGACAGATTGATGGGATACAGGCCATTTTCACTTGGCCCCTGAAGAAGCGTGATCCTCGTCTGGTTGTCCTGAATATAATAAGCATCACTAGTGAGAAGAAATGTAACATCATTATCGACATAAAATTTGTTGATGGAAAGCAAGTTAGTTGCAGCTTGAGGACAGTGAATAACATTATCAAGTAAGAATTGGTTATTATTAGAGTGGACAATGGAAGAACCAGTATATTTAATAGAGATACCTGTACCATTACCTACACCAACAGTCTCATTACCATCAAACTTATGCTTGGAATCAAGATTTGTAGCATTATTGGTTACATGTTGATGAGTGCTCTACACTCATGATATTTATGCCACCTTATTTGTTATTTTGCTACTCTTGAGAGTGTTTTAGAACGTTTTAATGTGTATTTTGATGTTGTGATGTAGATTGATGAAATTGGAGGAATTAAGCAAAAGTTAGCAAAATTGGAGAGAATGGGCCAAATTGTAAGAGATCCATAGTTCGGAGACTAAAATATAAATAATCCAAACTTGTATCAAACCTTGCCATGAAGATCCAAGAGTGTTAGGAGTCAATTGGATGAGGAAAGATGTCAAAGGGATCAAATTTATGTAAAATGTGATCACGAATCAATTTCCAATCGAAAAGTTACGCTGCAGAATTTCAGCCTCATATTGACACCTATTTATGACATAGAAAATGATCGAATTGGAAAATGATGTTTGAATAATTATAGCTCTTTGAGTTACCTTTCCAACGCATCTTGAATCACCTCAATCGAATATCGGACGAAGAAGTTATGACAAAAATACTAAAAGAGGCGAAAACTGCATTTTCCACTCGAAGTGGGTGCCGTGGCGCCCATATTGGGCACCGCAACGCCCAAGATGCTAAAAACAACAGTGAACGCGACGCTGCAGCACCCATCTTGGGCGCCGAGGCGCTGCCTGTGCGAAAAACCAGATTTTATATTTATGGAATCTTTTCTTGGCCCAACTCAACCCTAATTTGTCCAATAACTTCAAGATACTATAAATACCATTTAAAAAGACCTATTTTCAAAAAGGATGGAAGGGGGCAAGATTGAAGAATTCAACCACACAATTTAAAGGAGACAAAAATTGAAGATATCAAAAGAAAGTAGGAACACCATCAAGGAAGAAGATTGAAGATCTACCCAAAAGACTAGTTTTTTCTATCTTTTCCCTTATGTTGTTTATTATAATAATGCTAAAAACAACAGTGAACGCGACGCTGCAGCACCCATCTTGGGCGCCGAGGCGCTGCCTGTGCGAAAGACCAGATTTTATATTTATGGAATCTTTTCTTGGCCCAACTCAACCCTAATTTGTCCAATAACTTCAAGATACTATAAATACCATTTAAAAAGAATATTTTTCAAAAAGGATGGAAGGGGGCAAGATTGAAGAATTCAATCACACAATTTAAAGGAGACAAAAATTGAAGATATCAAAAGAAAGGAGGAACACCATCAAGGAAGAAGATTGAAGATCTACCCAAAAGACTAGTTTTTTCTATCTTTTCCCTTATGTTGTTTATTATAATTTGTATGATTTTCATTTATTATACCATGAATTAAACAATTTATCTAAGGGTTTGATATAGCCGAATCAAGATTATGGTTTGATGATTTTATAATTATTTCTTTGATTTTCCTGCATATATTTAATTGTATCATGATTTTAATACTTTCAATTGCCTGATCAACAATTGGATGATTTGATGCTAGTCAATTTCGGTGCTCGAGAGAGTGGAAATTTAGGCGTGATCATAAGAGTGATATAACATAGAATTTATAGGTTTCGAGAGAAAGTATAAATCTGTGAAGCTTACTCCATAAAAGAATCGGACCTTTATTAAATTCTTGATTTTCAATTTTGAACAGAGATGTTAGAATTGGGATCTAGGATTAATTTCTAATCGGTGCTCGAGAGAGGGGGTTAGAAATACATTATGATTCTTGCTTTTAAATATGAGAAAATTAATTGGAATAATTTGAATTCGTTGAATCATAATTTAACATTGGATGAAATCAATCCCTAGGCCTTCTAATTTGATAATTTGTATTCCCCAAATATGTCACATCCAATCACGTTAGTTTAGTTTAAATCGTTCATTCATAAAACATCAATTTAATTATACATTCATCTAAATAAAGTAGAAATTGCATAATTATAGTACTTAGTGAAAATTAAATACAATCCCTGTGGGTTCGACACTCTTACTTCAATACTATATTACAAAACTTGACACCGTACACTTGCGGTTAAACCACGTTACATAAAAATGCGTGGCACATGTGCATTAGCACCACTATCCGCAAGCCACTGAGTATTCAAGAAGTCAGCATTAATATCAGCAACCATAGCAGCCAAATCTGTAGGAGGATGACGGCCTCGGTAAGAAAAATCCATACGCCAAAAGCAATCCAGAGCCTGATGGTTAGTGCCCTTGCAAATCTGGCATGGTGAGCGGCTACCAGGTTGTGAGAAAGAATTAGTACCTTTCTTTGGGAATGGAAGAAGCTAAGGGTTTAGGACGATGATGTGGCTTAGCATTGTTGGCACTTGAGGAGACTGAAAATGGCAACTTGTGCCTCACATGTTGATGCCGTGTTTTATTGGTGTAAAGAGCAAAGGTGGAAGTTTCTAGTGTAGGATTAACATGGATATGCCGATTAAATAAAATTTCATGATTCAAGAGCTCAGACCTAAAATCAAAGAAGGACATAGATGAATCTCTTGTATGAAATGAGTAGGAGGTGATGAATTGGGTGTAATTGGAATGAAGGCCACCCATGATGAATGAGATGAGATCATCGTCATCTACTGAATTCCCGACAGCAGAGAGTTGGTCAGCCAAGGACTTGGCTTCAGAGAGGTACGAAGCACAGGTCATAGAGCCCTGTTGTAGGTTCTGCAATTGACGCTTCAGGTTTGAGACTCGAGATTTGGACTGGGATACATAACGAGCTGCAAGAGACTGTCATGCTAAGTAGGATGTATCCAGACCATAAAGAGATGCCACCAGTGAAGGAGAGATAGAGGAGATGATCCAACTCAGTAAAAGTTGATCACGGTTATGCCAAATAGTATATGCTGGATTCACTGTCCCATTTTTCTTAGTAGCGTCATCAACATACATGGGAGGACAAGATAAAGAGCCATCAATAAAGCCCAGTAGGTTGTGACTCTTCAGGATAGGTTTAAACTAAGAAATCCATGCAAGATAGTTTGTCTCATCAAGTTTGATCGAGACAAGTTGCGTGGGATTGGTGAATGAAAAATTGGATGAGGAGGAAGAAGCAAACTTAGCCATGTTAATAAAGCGGAAATAGAATTGTTTAGCGTAAGCTCTATAGCTCTAATACCATGAAAGATAAACAAATGCTAAAAGTTGTTTTGGCAGGATACCAAAACTGTGTATATTGCCGATGTATATATAATAACTTTACAGTTACATACAGAAGGATAGACAAGATTACAGGACAATATTACAGCCTAAATGTCAGCCATTACAACCAAGACATTATGCACAGTCAAGATATCAGCCATTTCCTGTACCTTAACAATTATAGTCTGCATATTACGTTGCACAATATGTGGGATTGATATCTTGTGTCTTAGCATCAACAATGTTGGTTAATTTTGACTACAAGCGTTTGATGATTATTGTATGTCAATTGGGATTGTTGTTGAGCATTCAGTTGCGCAAATCCATACACAAAATGGTTTAACGAAATCATTTATTAAATGTCTACAATTTATTGATAGACTAATACTTATGAAAATAAAACTCTCAACATCTACTTAGGGTCATGCCTTATTATATGTTGTGTCATTGGTTCGTATCAGACCAATTGTCTATTATCAATATTTATCTCTACAGTTGAATTTGGTCATAAATCAAATATTTCTCACTACGAGCTTTTGATTGTGCTGTCGAAATCCGTATTTCACCCCCACAACGTACTAAAATTGGTTTCCAATGAAGATTTGGGATTTACATGAATTTTGGTTTACCATTTATTATTAGGCATCTTAAATCTTTAACGAGTGATTTATTTACCGTACGTTTTGCAGATTGTTATTTTGATGAAATGCCTTTTTCAATCTTAGGAGTGAAAAAACTGAATTCTGAAAAACTAGATAAAATTTATTGAAATGAAATAGCTCTATCTCATTTTGATCCACATAGTAATCAATGTGAACAAAAGATCGAAAAAATCATTCATTTGCAAAAAATTGCAAATCAATTACCTAATATTTTTGTTGACACAAGAAAGATGACAACGTCATATATACTAGCAGAAAATATTCTAGCAAAAATTGATGTACTCGAAGGATAATCTGCTATAGCAAATGAATCTAAAATATGTCAGAAGTGTAGTCGATCAGTCGATTCAAAAGACTCTATACCTCAAAAAAGGGGTAAAAAACATTAGACAAGATTGATCAATCAAATATTAAAAATATGGTTCCTGAAGAATTACAAGCGTCCGAAAATAATAAGATTCAATAAATTACATGTTATCTTAAAAATTATGGGAACGAAATGATATTGTTATAAACAATGTTTTCGCATTTAACTTGGCTCTTAATATTATGCCAAATGAGGATCCTCAACCATAGTGTGTTAAAGACTGCTAATGTAAAAATGATTGACCAAAGTGGAAAGAAGCTATTTTGGCGGAATTGAATTTCTTAGATAAACGAAAAGTATTTGGAATTATAGTTTGAACACCTGAAAATGTAATACCTGTAGGATACAAATAAATTTTTGTACGAAAGAGAACTGAAAATAATGAAATTATAAGATATAAAGCTCGATTCATAGCTCAAGGCTTCTCACAAAAACTTGAAATTGATTATGACGAAATATATTCTCCCGTAACGGACACCATTACTTTTAGACTTTTAATTTGTTTGACCGTGTTTTAAAGGCTCGGTATCTGCTTTATGGAAGTAGTAATTACTTATTCGTATGGTTCAGTTGATAGTGACATACATATAAAAATTCCTATATTTCCAACTACATTACAAAGATCATTATATAGATTGAAACAATCTGAACGCATAGGGTATAATCGCTTTAGTAAATATTTTTTTTGTAACAGTTTACGTTGATAATTTAAATTTAATTTGAATACTTAAAGCGCTCAACAAAATTGCAAATTATTTGAAAAATAAATTTGAGATAAAAGATTTGGGAAAAATTATATTTTGTCTCGAGTTGCAGATTGAACAATTCGCGGAAGGATTATTTGTTCGTCAATCTATATAAAAGAAAAAGTTTAAAATATTTTTATATGGATAATGCACATCAATTGGCATTACATATGGTTGTTCGATCAATTGATGTGAAAAAATTCATTTCATCCCCTTAAAGATGGATAAAAGTTTCTTGGTCCTAAAGTACCATATCTTATTACAATTGGAAAATTAACTTGGAAACTGCACTCGATCCAACAAGGTTTTTTTTTTTTTTTTTGTAAATATCCTTGCAAAATATAGCTGTACACCAACTCAAAAAACATTGGAATAATGTTAAACATACTTTTCGTTATTTGAAAGGTACTATTGATTTGAGATTATTTTATATATTGATACAGGTTATCTTATTGATTTGACAAGATGATGAATATTTCTTCAAAATTCTTTTATGCATATTAGTTTTAAAAGAATGGTGACTTCGATATCCAACAAATTCACTCAAGTGACAATATTACCGATTTATTCACAAAATTATTGTCGACATCTACAATAAAAAATTTTATTCATGAGATTGGAATACGTCGACTCAAAGATTTTCAGTGATCAACATCCAAGAGAGTAGTTGTACTCTTTTTCTTTCGTTTAGATTTTATCTTACTGAATTTTTCTAGTAAGGTTTTAATGAGGCAGCATTTATTTTTAATACTCCAAAAATAACTATATTTTTTTTCATTCGTTTGATTTTTTTGTCCCATTAAATTTTTATCAAATAAGGTTCTAAGGAGACAAATATTTTGTAATGTATCATTCAAGGGGAATGTTGTAAGTGTTAAGTTTATTAATAAATGACAATTTTACTCCTTCAGCCTTAAAAATTATTATTGTTGTATCCTTGATTCTTACCTATAAATCTAGGATTTTAATTCTTAATAAAATACACACAAGTTGATTGACTTATATTCCTCTTCTCTTTTTCTCTCTTTTCATAACAAAATTATATTATTTTGATGCTTCTCAAGGCTTGTAATTCTTCAATAATCAGAAGTTGGTCTGTAAGATCAATCTCTACATTGTCAAATGAAATATCTTATAATTTTGTACTTAGTTCTCGTGTACATGGTTTAAAGTATTCGTGAACTTGATAATCGGTGATTTGGCCGAGTTAATATATAGTCAGAATCCACTCTTGTAACTATGAATGCAATGGTACCATGAATATCGTGAAGGGACATCTGAAAAGGCAGAGGTTACAATTAGCAAGGATTCAAGGTTCCTGCCATGAAAACACTCTCATACATATGATAATTAGCATTACAAAAATTAATGTCCCATGTTTGATAATATGCATTGTTCTTGCATACAAGAAAGCAAGAACAGTACACAAAAAAAGGGGAAAAAAACCTAGAAAAATTAAACGATTAGTTTCACTGATTTGTGCTGGAAATGTCGTCAAATTGAGGGGTTTGATATATATGTCTTTGGCTTGAAAAAACTCCAAACTGAAGCCGATGGAGAATTCAAGCACAAGATGGAGGTATTTTTGATATTCCTTGATGTTGCAGTTCCACCATAACACTATCAGTGGATGGAGGCTTCAATCCAAGTGGAAGTGGCAGCCATGGCTTTGATAAAGCATCTCCAATGGCTGCATCTATACTCTCCTTTGACTGTTACAAAATTCAAGTGAAAAAAATTAATAAGAAAATTCATAATATAAATCACCTAATGATTCACTTTAAGAATCCAATGGAAACAAAGGGAAAGAAGCCTCACAGGGTGAAAATCCAACGGAAGCTGATGCAGTATTTGTCCAGAGGGTACAGGCGGGACACCTACACCGGGGTCTATTTTGTACATTGCAGGTGGTGGGATGCCGGGGACCGGTGTACTCGGAAATCTCTGCTATCATTAATTCATTGTAGTTAGTAAACTCCAAAACCAAGTGCAGATGAAAAACACTACAAAAGAGTACTAAAGATTGAATTATTACCGCAGGTCGCATATGTGGTGGAAAACAAGGCGTTCCTGGTGTTGGAATCTACACATAAAGACAATAAATAAAATAAAATGCCATTATAGAGGGCGATGAAGGTGTGTAGGTGCACTATCCGTGATGGGCATTGTAACTTCTCATAAGTTTCCTACTTGTTAGTAAAAAAATTTATTATAAGTGTCATGCTATTATTACTTAATTCGAAGATCTGTGTGTCTTATGCACTTACACGATGGTGGTGGGAATGCCAAAAAGGGTCTGCAGCTGGCGGCAGCGGTGCATGAGGTGGTTGAACTGGTACCCAAGCTGGCAGTGGGGTTGGAGGCGGAGGCGAAGGTCCTAAATGTTTAGGCCACGTGTTCATCATGGAATGGTCGACCGAGGGGTGACCCCATACATGCAAAGGTCTAAAATGTGGCGTTGGTGTAATTGGAGGGAATCCCATGGTGGGTGCAAGCCAAGGGTTCACATCTCTCTTCCCGACTCTGCCGGCGGTGGTTCCGTACATTTGCCGCCTCTGGCTCCAACTTGCCGCTTCCGCTTCTCGAGCCAACAAATGTTTCCGATGTGATCGATATTTCTGCGTAATTCAAAGAAAATTACTTTCAGCTTATGCAATCAAGACTGTTTTTGTTCAATTAATTGTTCTAAAATAATTGGAATCCGGCATTATTATACATGATAAAGTGGCTATTTGAACTAATCCCACTTATCATATGTCAAAATTTTATTTCTTCATTTGAGAGAATCCACATACCACATTCTTGATTTGTGGGAGTTTTGACATTACCAGTACAAGTGAAGCACAAATTTTCAAATATCAGGTGACATCTATTTTTTCTAAGTGTGTTTGAGCCACATTATTTTGAAAGAATATATTTTGGAATAAGAGATTGATGTAGAATGTGTAATTAAAATGAGGAAAAGTTTTGAATTTACATGTAATATTATTTTATTGAAGAATATGTGATTGAAATGATGTCAAATCACTCTTTAAAAAAATGTATTTTTTGAAAAGAATGTGGCTCAAACATGGCCTTAGAATATTCAATCTTGAAAATAATTATGTTATTATGAGATGAAATTGGACAAGTTTTCATTGAGCCAATTACCTTTCCACTTCGAGACAAATAGTTAAAAGGACAAGAAATGTAACATACAATGCCAAACTTCTCTATGTTATTTCAACGTCTGGTACATTTCAATTCTTGGATACTGTATAGATGTGTTGAAAATTGTTAAAAATTTCAATGCAAAATAGAGCTAATTTATGCATAATCACCATGCCCTATAATTAGATCTAGCCCTTCAACAAAAGCGATATCGATTTGATGAAGACTTTCAATACCATATGCAAAAGAAAACCGAAAATAAGAAGAATAAGAAACGAACAAATCTTAAGCATAAACATGAGAGGAAATTAAAGTATGTAGATTCACATGAATACCTGAAGATGGCTGGCAATGTTATGGCGAGTGAGACAATCAATCCCCATAAGCTCCAAAATCCTTGAAGGCACAGCCTTATCCACACCCAGTTGCTCCACTGCTTGCACAAAACGCCTGTGTAGCTCTGGTGTCCAATCCACCTACACGCCGTTCAAGAAAACACTTCATCTTTTCTTGAAATACGAGCTAAATTCATATACATATAAAAAGCCATAAACTTTGTCTATCACTCACAAAAAGGTACTTAAAATGACATCGGAAGAATTACAATGATCTATTTATCCAATTTTCACCAAACCTAGAAAATTGAATCCACCCTTGAGGACTGGGTTAGGTAAAAGCTGATTCTCGTGAGGGTTTCTTCCCATGAAGCTTGTGAAAACTATAAGTATGAAAGAGATTTAAATTCCATTTAGCTATTGATGCAAAAAGTGACTTTAGTAAATTGACACATAAAACCTAACCCTAAAACTATTGGATATAGTATTCTTAACTACCTTCACCTTCCTCTTGCCCGGTTGATTTTTCGATTGTGCCGAGGATTTTCCTCGTTTATCAGCTTCCTTGTGAGATTGATTAACTACAGCTGATTCTTCTCTCTTACTCACAGATTCCTTTTCAATAATCAAGCTCGACTCCGAACCAGTATCCGAGGCTGATTTTTCGACCCCACCCTCATCTACTTTCTCAACTGACACTGATACAGGAGTTGATGTATTAATCTCCGATTCTTCCCCACTACTAAGTGAAAATTCAGCAAGAATTTCAGGGTCCATCTCCAGATCAGGCAACAAATCTCCATCGTTGATCCCAACAAAAAGATCATCAAAATCAATACTGTCAAGTAAACTCCCACTGGAAATATCAGGGAATTCATCACCTCCCATGGAGAAAGCCTCCATCTCACTTTCCCTTTCATTGTTGGTGTTCCTCAAAGGTGACACAGCAAGCATGAATCCAGAGTTTGATGCGTATAGATTCAATTCTTTAGCATGCAGAGTTGCAGTTAATTTCCTTACTTCCAGCCGGCAAATTCTTTCTTCCTTCCAGTGAAAAGACTGAACAGATAACAATAAGTGTAGAATATATTAATTTGAATTTTGTCGCTGTTTTTGGGTGAAAGAAAATGGATCTCCACCACAACTTGTACTGAGGTGTGTCAAGATGTTTTTATGCTCTTGTTTGGCTTGTTCTATATATAAATATAGGTTTTGTGGATACTCTTTTTTGAACATTAAAAAATCTGAAAGAGCTTGCCCGTGAGTTGTAATAAATTTTTTTTCTTCATCAAGAGAGAGAAAGAGGGATCAACTTGACATTGTCAGATAGTAGGGTATGAATTGGATTGATATGCATGTTTTAACTGGTGTATATATGTTCTAAAGTAAGAAGAAAATGGACGTTATCATGCAGATGGACATTGTACGAGTATGATTTCCTCGGTCATGTGTTGTAATTTTACTCATAACGAACGATTACAGTAATTATTCTATATGACGGCTTGTTATTTGAGATATTGACTTGTCGTTTAAGACAGTAGGATTACAAAAATAAATGCATTGAATAACAAGCTAACACATAGGATGACTACTGTAATCGCTTCTTATGAATAGAATTATTCTTCCTTTAGTGACAGAAGGAAACTACTAAGAAAAAAGGGAAATCCTTGCAATTACCACATGATATAAAAATTAAAATACAATCAGTCCAACACGTATTCACTAAATTTTCACTATAAAGGGATATTCCAATTGATGTTCTAACACGTAGAGCAACATGTCCCACAAAATGATTAATCAATAATGTATGATCGATATCATTATTACTATTTTTGAGTAATAGTTAAAATCATAATTACTTCTTGCTAATGCTGTGCCCCACAAATAATAAGATGATTATTGGCCAAAAAAAAAAAAAAAAAGAAAAAAAAAAAAAAAAAAAAAAATTATAACCCCCACACGTAAGGTATTTGTTGAAAATTTTCCTTTTCCATGGGCTCGAAATGTCTGAATTGTAAGGAATGATTCAATTTTTTTTCTATGAGAAGAAAATAATTTAAAGTAATCTAATAAGAACTTTTGATTTAGTTAAAAAATTATGTCTTATTTAACTAAGAACTCAATCATAAGTTTTTCTTTTACGTTATACTACCAAAAAAGCGAATTATATAAGTACAGGTGGGTTTTATTCTTATATAAAATACAAAAAAGGATCTTTATCCATAAGATTAAAGTATCACTGAATTCAGTGCTATTGTTTTAATTTTTCTTTTTCTTTTTTTGTGTTTTCGATGGGAAGCTTTTGAGCGGAATATTTATTTTCAATGGACCGTGATTTTCTGATTTAATTGTGAAATATATGGATCCATTTCCATCTCTATTTTAATCCACCATCATTTTTATTAGGTTTGTGACCCAAATTCAGTCTAGGTTTGCGTGATTTGGAGTCCTAGTTGAAGTGGTTTTGAAGAGATCAAAATTATGGATCGGGAAGAAAAATCGTCGGACTTTTGCTAGCCTACTGCTAACTGGTCGCTCGAGCAGTGTGCAAGCTTTTAAAGCAGAGATTGTCATCTGCCTTATCTATAGAAGGAGTTAATAGAGTTCTGAACGAATTAGCTCGTTGGTAATTGCTCAATCTCTGGATTAAAAATGCTTTCCTTTTCTTGCCATTCTTAAATCTGTGACCCTCACTCTGGGCTAATGTCTCCACTCTTTCTAGGTAATGGATCATTTGAAGATGCCCCTCTATAAAATAAATAGCTTCAGATATTTGGAACGGGGCCCAACTATTGGCTGCCTAGTTGTAGGCTTACTTTTGCAAACATCTCGATCGGAAAGACCTCTTACGAGCGGAAGCAATGCCCT
>NC_036242.1:1905772-1912035 GCF_002742605.1 Olea europaea var. sylvestris | reverse complement strand
TATTTTTTCTAAGTGTGTTTGAGCCACATTATTTTGAAAGAATATATTTTGGAATAAGAGATTCATGTAGAATGTGTAATTAAAAATGAGGAAAAGTTTTGAATTTACATGTAATATTATTTTATTGAAGAATATGTGATTGAAATGATGTCAAATCACTCTTTAAAAAAATGTATTTTTTGAAAAGAATGTGGCTCAAACATGGCCTTAGAATATTCAATCTTGAAAATAATTATGTTATTATGAGATGAAATTGGACAAGTTTTCATTGAGCCAATTACCTTTCCACTTCGAGACAAATAGTTAAAAGGACAAGAAATGTAACATACAATGCCAAACTTCTCTATGTTATTTCAACGTCTGGTACATTTCAATTCTTGGATACTGTATAGATGTGTTGAAAATTGTTAAAAATTTCAATGCAAAATAGAGCTAATTTATGCATAATCACCATGCCCTATAATTAGATCTAGCCCTTCAACAAAAGCGATATCGATTTGATGAAGACTTTCAATACCATATGCAAAAGAAAACCGAAAATAAGAAGAATAAGAAACGAACAAATCTTAAGCATAAACATGAGAGGAAATTAAAGTATGTAGATTCACATGAATACCTGAAGATGGCTGGCAATGTTATGGCGAGTGAGACAATCAATCCCCATAAGCTCCAAAATCCTTGAAGGCACAGCCTTATCCACACCCAGTTGCTCCACTGCTTGCACAAAACGCCTGTGTAGCTCTGGTGTCCAATCCACCTACACGCCGTTCAAGAAAACACTTCATCTTTTCTTGAAATACGAGCTAAATTCATATACATATAAAAAGCCATAAACTTTGTCTATCACTCACAAAAAGGTACTTAAAATGACATCGGAAGAATTACAATGATCTATTTATCCAATTTTCACCAAACCTAGAAAATTGAATCCACCCTTGAGGACTGGGTTAGGTAAAAGCTGATTCTCGTGAGGGTTTCTTCCCATGAAGCTTGTGAAAACTATAAGTATGAAAGAGATTTAAATTCCATTTAGCTATTGATGCAAAAAGTGACTTTAGTAAATTGACACATAAAACCTAACCCTAAAACTATTGGATATAGTATTCTTAACTACCTTCACCTTCCTCTTGCCCGGTTGATTTTTCGATTGTGCCGAGGATTTTCCTCGTTTATCAGCTTCCTTGTGAGATTGATTAACTACAGCTGATTCTTCTCTCTTACTCACAGATTCCTTTTCAATAATCAAGCTCGACTCCGAACCAGTATCCGAGGCTGATTTTTCGACCCCACCCTCATCTACTTTCTCAACTGACACTGATACAGGAGTTGATGTATTAATCTCCGATTCTTCCCCACTACTAAGTGAAAATTCAGCAAGAATTTCAGGGTCCATCTCCAGATCAGGCAACAAATCTCCATCGTTGATCCCAACAAAAAGATCATCAAAATCAATACTGTCAAGTAAACTCCCACTGGAAATATCAGGGAATTCATCACCTCCCATGGAGAAAGCCTCCATCTCACTTTCCCTTTCATTGTTGGTGTTCCTCAAAGGTGACACAGCAAGCATGAATCCAGAGTTTGATGCGTATAGATTCAATTCTTTAGCATGCAGAGTTGCAGTTAATTTCCTTACTTCCAGCCGGCAAATTCTTTCTTCCTTCCAGTGAAAAGACTGAACAGATAACAATAAGTGTAGAATATATTAATTTGAATTTTGTCGCTGTTTTTGGGTGAAAGAAAATGGATCTCCACCACAACTTGTACTGAGGTGTGTCAAGATGTTTTTATGCTCTTGTTTGGCTTGTTCTATATATAAATATAGGTTTTGTGGATACTCTTTTTTGAACATTAAAAAATCTGAAAGAGCTTGCCCGTGAGTTGTAATAAATTTTTTTTCTTCATCAAGAGAGAGAAAGAGGGATCAACTTGACATTGTCAGATAGTAGGGTATGAATTGGATTGATATGCATGTTTTAACTGGTGTATATATGTTCTAAAGTAAGAAGAAAATGGACGTTATCATGCAGATGGACATTGTACGAGTATGATTTCCTCGGTCATGTGTTGTAATTTTATTCATAACGGATGATTACAGTAATTATTCTATATGACGGCTTGTTATTTGAGATATTGACTTGTCGTTTAAGACAGTAGGATTACAAAAATAAATGCATTGAATAACAAGCTAACACATAGGATGACTACTGTAATCGCTTCTTATGAATAGAATTATTCTTCCTTTAGTGACAGAAGGAAACTACTAAGAAAAAAGGGAAATCCTTGCAATTACCACATGATATAAAAATTAAAATACAATCAGTCCAACACGTATTCACTAAATTTTCACTATAAAGGGATATTCCAATTGATGTTCTAACACGTAGAGCAACATGTCCCACAAAATGATTAATCAATAATGTATGATCGATATCATTATTACTATTTTTGAGTAATAGTTAAAATCATAATTACTTCTTGCTAATGCTGTGCCCCACAAATAATAAGATGATTATTGGCCAAAAAAAAAAAAAAAAAGAGAAAAAAAAGAAAAAGAAAAACGAAGATTGATTATAACCCCCACACGTAAGGTATTTGTTGAAAATTTTCCTTTTCCATGGGCTCGAAATGTCTGAATTGTAAGGAATGATTCAATTTTTTTTCTATGAGAAGAAAATAATTTAAAGTAATCTAATAAGAACTTTTGATTTAGTTAAAAAATTATGTCTTATTTAACTAAGAACTCAATCATAAGTTTTTCTTTTACGTTATACTACCAAAAAAGCGAATTATATAAGTACAGGTGGGTTTTATTCTTATATAAAATACAAAAAAGGATCTTTATCCATAAGATTAAAGTATCACTGAATTCAGTGCTATTGTTTTAATTTTTCTTTTTCTTTTTTTGTGTTTTCGATGGGAAGCTTTTGAGCGGAATATTTATTTTCAATGGACCGTGATTTTCTGATTTAATTGTGAAATATATGGATCCATTTCCATCTCTATTTTAATCCACCATCATTTTTATTAGGTTTGTGAACCAAATTCAGTCTAGGCTTGAGTGATTTGGAGTCCTAGTTGAAGTGGTTTTGAAGAGATCAAAATTATGGATCGGGAAGAAAAATCGTCGGATTTTTGCTAGCCTACTGCTAACTGGTCGCTCGAGCAGTGTGCAAGCTTTTAAAGCAGAGATTGTCATCTGCCTTATCTATAGAAGGAGTTAATAGAGTTCTGAACGAATTAGCTCGTTGGTAATTGCTCAATCTCTGGATTAAAAATGCTTTCCTTTTCTTGCCATTCTTAAATCTGTGACCCTCACTCTGGGCTAATGTCTCCACTCTTTCTAGGTAATGGATCATTTGAAGATGCCCCTCTATAAAATAAATAGCTTCAGATATTTGGAACGGGGCCCAACTATTGGCTGCCTAGTTGTAGGGTTACTTTTGCAGACATCTCGATCGGAAAGACCTCTTACGAGCGGAAGCAATGCCCTCGGATGTCAAAGATAGACAAATTGATCGAAAAGACAAGTTAGGAGGCTCATTTGGTGAGAGCTCGCCGACAAGGCGTCACTCCCGTCTTGCTAGACGATGCTCGAGCGAAAGCGCCATCTAGTTTTTCGTTTTATTTCGATTTCACGTGTATTTTGACATAGTTTCCAGCCTTTTAGGTTATTTCTAGATTCTGGGACGTCCCCTATAAAGAGGAGACTTTTCTTCGAGTTTATGCATTGCTGATATTGTATTTTTCTCTCTCTATTGATTGTTAATAATAAAATTACTTGGTAACTCTACCTATCTCTCTTCTTACTTTAATATTGTTTTTGCTTGTACGATCAAAACTTCATATCGTGTCATATAACCTCCCATTTTTCCCAACAAGTGGTATCAGAGCTATTTCGCTTTAAATAAAGTAATTTCAGATCTAGCTGGATTCTAACATTTTTTTCTTCTTCTATAGTTGTGTCATTAAATGACTTTATTGATGGAGAATGATGGAGTTTCTAATTAGGAGTTAATTCTGCAATTAGTAAGCTCATTATTTGTGTTTCGGGTCCCTTACAATGATTTGGGAAATGTATAGTAATATATGATTAATGATATCAATAGTAATATTTTTTTAGCCATCAAGGCCTACCTCAAGTAGTAAAAGTGAAGTCTTATCAGATAATTCAATTTGATTTAGGTCCACATATAATTACATGATTATTCACAACAAAAACAGAGATTAGTACCCTTGGGAATATGACGAATGTTTCCTTTATCAATGGGAGTATGGATTGAGAAAATTCGACTTGTGAAGAATTTTAAGTCGATTCTTTTTACTATGAGAAAAGAAAAGAAAAAGGTTAATAGAAATTTTAGTTTTGTACATAATGGGATGCTTTCGCCAAGTGGTATGTCATTTTATATTTCAATCATGAAATATGGAACATAGATAAAAATGTAAAACACAAAATTAAGAAAATTACCAAGGAAAATATAATATTTTACTGATTTTATGGATGTTGAATATGATAAATTCCATGGTCCACGATCAATTGAAAGTGCACCAAAGACTTGTTCCTTTCTAAGAGGATGGTTTTACTTGTCCTTATCCTATGATGCTGTTAACATCCCTTTCCCTTCTCTCTAACTTTTAATACGTATCCAAATTAAGAAACTCCAATTTGAATAATTCAAAGTCAATATCGCTGCAAGTACCAAAAATCACAAACTCAAATAATTAATTTATTTATACTCAAATTTGATGAATAAAAGATTTTTTTAAAAATTTTAAAACATACTAATTTAATTTAAAATTTACCCCTTAACCATTTAATTTTGACCATTCATCTTGTGAAATACAATTAATGTTTTCTTTACAATAATTAACCTCATATCGCCAGAACTATAATTAGACTTCAGCAAAAAAATTATTCGAAATATTGATTTATGCTATTTTTATAATTTAGTTGTGGGTGGAAGGGGTAAAACTTCCCAACACAAAATAGTTTTATAGAGTTGACAATTTATAAATAAGATTATAACTTTTTTTTTTTTTTGATATTTAACACAATAATTTAATGTAACAAATTTTATATTAGTCAAATTTCACATAGATCTTGAGAAGATAGAGAAAGACAAAACTTGTTTTGTGATTTGATTGTTGTGTCATTCTAAACAAGGATTTGGGGGCTCTAATTTCATAAATAATGACACCCTAATCTTATCTTATCTGCTTAGTCATTACAATTGACTTTAATTTTGTTATTCATCCATGATACACCACAAATGATCTTATCTTATCAAGTTTTGTCAATTTATAAAATTTTTGGCTAAGCTTAAAAAGCGTACTTTTCATAATTTAAAGCTTAACCTAGATAATTTCTTATTAATTAAAGTCGAAAATAAATAAATTATTTATTTTCAAAATAAGTTAAGATATAATTGTTATCGATAATTCGACTAACGCAATCAAAAGAACAAATAAAATAAGCAGAAAAAAATAGAAAAGTAGATGAAGCGAGGTATGCCAAAACAAATCTCCTTAAGACAGATTTCGCCCTCCAATGAAGTGCAAACGGGATTATGGACGTCTGTCTCCCAAGATACAACGCTCCTTCCAAAGTCGATACTACACAATACCAACCTTGTCGGTCGAACCAATGAAAGATCGTACTCGAACGGAATAACCACGAAAATATAAGAGATTTTTTTTAGAGCAGAATATGGAGAGAGAAGAATTTAGAAATTAATTGAATTTGTAATTGATTTGGTGTCTCAAAAACGAATCTGGAGTTCTTTGTTTATAGAGATTGAAGTGTCTCATGGAATAGGTGTGTGACATTTCAGGAACTGGTGTACCACTTGGACATTTCAGGAACTGGTGCACCACTTGGTCTGATTCGTCTTAACCATTGGATCGCACTATTTTCATGATCTGACGGCCTAGATTGAACCATGAAGTGAAGTGTCCATTCATCATGCCTATTCACCAATTTCTGAACAGTCACAGCCATGCGGATGCCACGCGTACATCTAACCACCACGCAGGATGAAGGGACACGGCCTACCACGCGTGCGCCACCTAGAATGCCAACTCATCGAGCTTTGCGTTGCCATGTCATCGAACCACGAGTCCATTTCCGAAAACTATAAGGCTCCCCAACTCCTAGCGACGATGCGTACGTGCGAAGTGCGCCTCTAAAGCGCCTAATGCGTACTTTGTGACGTGCGCGTGCCAGGACCGAGTCCGGGTCCGGGGAGCGGTGCTAGTGGTGC
>NC_036242.1:1880466-1900874 GCF_002742605.1 Olea europaea var. sylvestris | reverse complement strand
CAGAAAATAATCAATAATAGAAATGTAGAAGAAATGAGAAAATAAAAATCTGTCTTAAGATTGTTGTCGGTAATTCGACTAACGCAATCAAAAGAACAAATAAAATAAGCAGAAAAAAATAGAAAAGTAGATGAAGCGAGGTATGCTAAAGCAAATCTCCTTAAGACAAATTTCGCCCCCCAATGAAGTGCAAACGGGATTATGGACGTCTGTCTCCCAAGATACAACGCTCCTTCCAAAGTCGATACTGCACAATACCAACCTTGTCGGTCGAACCAATAAAAGATCGTACTCGAATGGAATAACCACGAAAATATAAGAGATTTGTTTAGAGCAGAATATGGAGAGAGAAGAATTTAGAAATCAATTGAATTTGTAATTGATTTGGTGTCTCAAAAACGAATCCGGGGTTCTCTATTTATAGAGATTGAAGTGTCTCATGGAATAGATGTGTGACATTTCAGGAACTGGTGCACCACTTGGTCTGATTCGTCTTAGCCACTGGATCGCATTATTTTCATGATCTGACGGCCCAGATTGAACCATGAAGTGAAGTGTTCATTCATCATGCCTATTCACCAATTTCTGAACAGTTACAGCCATGCGGATGCCACGCGTACATCTAACCGCCATGAAAGACGAAGGGACGCGACCTACCACGCGTGTGCCACCTAGAATGCCAACTCACCGAGCCTTGCGTTGCCATGTCATCGAACCACGAGTCCATTTCCGAAAACTATAAGGCTCCCCAGCTCCTCGCGACGATGCGTACGTGCGAAGTGCTCCTCTAAAGCGCCCAATGCGTACTTTGCGACGTGCGCGTGCCGGGACCGGGGAGCGGTGCTAGTGGTGCGAAGCACCACTCTAGTGGTGACTAGCCTTTGGCTAGTTTGCTAGCCTTTGGCTAACTAAAGTTAGCTAAGTGGTAGGTAACTTATTAAATTATACCACTATATAAACAAGACTATTTTCTTGTAAACTTTCGATGTGGGACTCCTTTCCATATAAAAACACTTAAAATGGGCTTATCAACATATGGGCCTATATTGGAGATTTTTCCAATTCACCCAAATTAATTGTAATGGCCCACATCATTAAATATTACATTTAATATTTTAAACCCAAATCAAATTCAATTAATTCCAACAATAATTTCTACCTTCGTGAATGCACTTGCTATCCAACCTCTTAACTTGACAAACTTAAGAAAAACCAGAAAAAAATCATTATATTCCAAACAAGGTACATCATAGTAAACGTTTACTACTAGCAAACCAATAGAATGACAACAAACAGGATGGTCGATGCGACCCCAATCTCGCCAGAAGAGGCATGACTAAATCAAGATTAAAATATCCTCATTTCCTTCCCCGATTCTCCATTTATTTATTTATAATATTATTTTTATTTTTCTAGATACGATGTAAATTTAAAACATAATAATAATAATAATAATAATAATAATAATAATAATAATAATAATAATAATAATAATAATAATAATAATAAGAGTTTAGGTAGTGCCATGTTTTTTTATTCTACTAAGTTTCCTTATTAATTGCCCGTGTCCATTTCTAGGTGAGCAGGGCCGGTCCTGTGATTGTCAGGACCCAAGGTGAAGTCCAAAAATTAGACCCCCAAAATCAATGTAAATGCAAAATTCAACAATATATTATGCACATATTTTTAGCTTAAAACTTAAGATTAAAACAAAAAACAAATATCTCAATCATTTCACAATTAATGAAAAACTATTTTCCTTTTGCTTCTTTTAATATTAAAAAAAAAAATTGGGCCAAAATAGGCTCTTTGTGGTTTTGGGCTTGAGGCATAGGCCTCATTTGCCTGTGCCCAGGACCGACCCTGCAAGTGAGGCAACGTGAAGCGAAACATTTTACAATATCTGCAAATCGAAATTACTCATGATATTAAATTAAACTTGTCATGAAAAAAAAAATCAATAACACAATAGAAAACGTAGCAATGACTATCTGTCATAAGAAATGATAAATATATATACAAGAATGATTTTAATAGGAAAAAATAACAAAATATTTCAAATTAATTACCAAACTCAAATCATCAAAACATTGAGAAATTCTTTGAAGTATTATTAGTTCTTAAGGGTTCTTTGTCAGTGCTTGGTGATATTTAGCCTTTAAGGCTTGATTAAATATTGGAGTTATTTGTCGATGTATGCAAGAGGGGGCAAATATCATTTTAGGACAAAATTTTCTACGTGTTCAAGACTCTACTCCGAGCTTATTCATTCCTTTGACTTTCTCTTCTACATTCCTTGTGTTTAATTCTTATTTTATTTTGTTATATTTTCTGACTCGCCTCTCTCGAATTTTCAACAATCTAAAACGATATTTTTACTCTACAGAGTTTGAATATTGTGAACTAAAAAAATAGAGATGGCAGTTATTTGATGAATATATCAAAGAAAAGAAAACATGATTAGGTGGGCCTTGTGGTTTTATCTTAATTTTATCCATAATTCACACGAACTATCTATAACCACAAACCAATAATTTAAATATCTTAATTGCTTGTGTGCGCATTGGATTTATGATCATGTGAAATCAAGTGAGTTCATAATAGAATCATTTATTAATGTTCATAAACTGTGGACAGAATCATTTATTAATTATGAAAATAACTGTGGTGAACAGACCTAGTCATGACCTACCCAATTAGATAGATACACTTTGGATTCTTCAATGTTCTCTCTTCTTTTAGCCTTCAAACTTGTACGAATATGGTCACAATCACATCCCCACATGTTTTTTGAAGGTTCTTTTTTTTTTTTTCCCATTAATTTTGAAGTTTATTTTTGTGTTTCGTTAAATAGATGAAATGCAATTTGATACAAGAATTAATGTGAAACAGTAAATCTTGTTCTTAGTCAAGATATTGTCTAATTAGATCACAACTTCGAGAGATTAGGAAAAGCTCAATTGCTATTTTGTATTGGTCGTATTTCAATTTTAGGTGAGTTTCTATTTTCTTTTAGTCTTTTATTAATTTACGTATACTTACACGTTTTCTTTGTTAATATGTGATAGAATATTGATGAGGGTTTAAATTCATTTCTTACTAAAATAAATATAACCTTAATTTAATGACGAGTATAAAAGAATAATACTTCATCTCTTGCTTTAGTCCCCCCTTAACCCACTTCTCTATGGTACCAATTGTTGTTTTATTGAATTTAGGATCAATATTTAACTTCAACTTTATGAATTAGTATCAAGATCAAAACTTCAGTTAATTTATCTTACAGGAAAAAAAGAGGATATGTGCACTTTCTACCATTTTCAACAACCAATTTAAATGCAGGGGTGGATCCACTCGAGGCCGAGAGGGGTCAGCCGCTCTCACTCGATTTTCAAATTTTTTATTTTTCTTGAGGTTTTTCAAGTTTTTCAGGTTTTTTCTATAATTTTTGGTTTTGCCCCCCCACTGAATTTTCATCTTGGGTCCGCCCTATTTAAATGGAACACATTTTTTATTTTTTTAGGTAAATTGATGAGAGAATAAACTGAATGAACAAATATAAGGTGCAAATAGTAATGCCAACAAAAAATTTGAACAGGTTAGCTAAAGCTTCTCACGATTTACACCTAAAAATAGGGTGTAAAGGAGATTTTCCATTACAATTAAATCTTTTGAGCTGTTAACAAAATTAACGTATTTTAATTGAGTGATCGAACTAAAATAGAAAGTACATCTTAACAAAATAATATTCGATGACTAATATATACCGAATATTTTGATCTTTGCTTTTAGCCCTTCAATCATTAAGCACAACTTTATTCGTAGAACAATTTACACGACAAGATGTGTGCTTGAACAGAATAGAAACTATAAATGTAAAAGTTTACTCGTACAACATAATATTCTAGCCTTGTCCACGAAGTATGTATATGCATCTTTGAACTATGCATTTGATATAAATCATTCATGAGTAGAATTGAGTTGGGGACCACTCAATGAGATACTAAACCAAAACAATTTCTATCCACACGTTAGATTTTATTGAGTTAATTTTTGTCTGAAACTCTATTAGACATTTCATTTTTTTATTTTTTTAAAATTTGGTACGAGTTAGAAATTTTTCGAGAACTACTACCATTTTCTGAGACTAAATAGTAATAAAAAAATTTAAACATTAAAAAAAAATCATTATTTTATAAATATTTTACCTTCACTCCTTCACATAGATATTTCATAAGAGAACATGATTCAACTAACAATCTTTAAGTGATTTGTTACTATGTTCTATTGTCTTGAAGTTTATATTAGTATGACAAAGAATAATTTATTTCTTACTATCTTCATATTAAAGAAAAAATAAAAACGCAAGAGCTACGTAGCTAATTTAAATGCCCAATGTAACCAAATTATATTGTTTGGAGTATATTTCAAAATGGTTCAATTTTATGGTCTAAGTGAAAAATAAAGATATTTTAAGTTCTTTTTTTCCCCATTTAAAAGGTCTTTCTTACCATTCAAATGTCTAACTTAACTTCAATAAGCACAATCTTCATTTAGTTCAATATTTTCTTGTAAAGGAATGCTCAAGTTGATCAATTCAACCCATTTATATAAGTCTAAATATATTTAAAGACTTAAAAAGAAGAAAATGCAATAGATTCTGAACTTTCACTCATGTTAGCAATGAAAGTTCTTTGAAAAAAGGAAACAAAGGATGAGAAAGAATGGCTTGAAATTTGACATACATATTAGCTAAAACACTGACTAAAAATTCAGTCTTGATATACAAGAGCAAAGACTGTTCACACAGACCTTTCGAGTGGGCCTTTAGACAAATACTAATAAAAATGGTTGATATCGTACATGGGACATAAACTTACCATACAAAGACAAATTTTTTTCACAATTTTACCAAATATCTGCGTAATCGTATTCAAATAAGCATAGAACTAAAACATTATGCTGAATCCATCACATTATATTCTGTAAAATCAAGAATGAGGACCACATTTGTTTGGCTCAAAATTATGAAAGACACACACACACACACACAGAGTCTGAAACATGCATGCAATTATCTTATGGCACGATCAACAAGAAGAACAATTATTAATATCTTAAGGCCCCATTTTGTTTCATTCATTTCTCTATCATGTCCAACAATAAAGACATATGTGTCTTCTTTTTAAAGTAGTAACAAATGCATCATTTGAGACAAGTTGTTGGGTCGCCAATATGTTTATTTCGAGGTCCCAAAATCCATATTGGTAACCCCACCATTTCCTTGGATAAATTTGGCCCACGAAAGTTACTACTAATTACATTAATGGATTCACACTGAGCCATTGTTTGGTAGAGATTATAATCAGAATTTTAGTAAATTTTGATAAAAGTTAATTAATATTTAGTTGAAAAGTTATGGGTCCTATATATAAAATGTGTTGTTAAAATTATTTGTCAATTTTGACTTAAATTTTAATCAAATTTTTTAACGGTACTAAGTGTTAGAATTGATCCTACTTACAATATATTCATACAAAGTCCCTGCTTGGTGTAGATATTAAAATATACTAATAAATCAAGTTAAAGTTCATAATCAATTTTAATCATACAGTTTATAAGATTCACTATTTTTTAACTATACATTTTATTAATTTTTATCAAAATTTACTGAAAAACTGATTTTAATCTACATCAAATAAGAGTTAAGTATATATACATCACTTATTACCTGATCCACTAGCTATTCGTACTTATAGAGGACCTAATTAGTTCAAATTTTACAATCATTCATGAACGGAAATTGTAAACTTAACATACATTAAGAATAAGGGTAATTGGCACAAAACGTCCCTCCCTTTTATTTTGTAGAAAACGTCTCTACCTTTCATTTTTTGGTTTTTTCACCCCTACCTTCCACATTTCATTTCGCAAATGGTCCTTTTAATCAATTTTAACGATTTTACCCTCCTATTCACATAAAACAAAAGAAAAGAAATAAGTATAAAAAACTAATTGCAAACATAATCTCAAATTTTCAAAAAAAATTACAAATCAATCAAAAATCAATTGCATCCTTTCAAATAAAACAAAAAGAAAAGAAAAGAAAAAAAATGAAGAATTAATTGCAACCATAGTCCCAAAATTTCAAGACATTACAAATTAGTTAGAAATTACTAATTCCTTCCCCTGAGGAAGGAAGTAGTGTACACTCTGTCCCACCTGGCCTTCGCCATAAAATTAACTGGATAACATAATGAGCTCGTGTTGTTCACTTGCGTCAAGCAAACAACATTTTACTCAGGTTTCATGAAGTGAGATGTATGAACTGTTCAATAAAAGCAATTCTCGAGGCTTGCAAGAAAATTTCAATGTTGTATGATTTGGAAAGCGAGATGGGTAATGTTGCACTTTTAATGGATTGGAGCAAATGTATTTTGTTGATTATTTACAATAGATTACGGTTAAAAAATTCTTGTATATATTCAATATGAAAGGATGCAATTGATTTTTGACTAATTTGTAATTTTTTGAAAATTTGGGATTATGTTTGGAATTAGTTTTTTATTTTTTTATTTTCCTTTTGTTTTATGTGAATAGGAGGGTAAAATCGTCAAAAACATATTAAAAGGACCTTTTGGCAATGAAATGTGGAAGGTAGAGGTGAAAATGTCAAAAAATGAAAGGTATGGACGTTTTTCACAAAAACCTTGAAAGGTAGGGACGTTTTGTGCCAATTGTCCTTATGAATAAAGTAAATTTGACTTGCACGTGAGATGACAATTGAAAATAAAGTTATATATATAATATAGTATATAATGATTTAAATAAATATATTTATATATTGGGTCTTCTCAGAAAAGGGGTCCCCATTTCTTCTCACCACAAAAATAAAGATGCTATATATTGTCCCCACTTTTTTCAATAATTGAAAATGAGATTGCATGTATATTTGCAAATCCAATATGTATACATAGATTATGATTGGTATCTCAAGTCAGCCAGACCAAATATTCTTCCCCGTCTGAACCTTCGGGTGGAGACATTGACTCTTCTACTTATAATTCAAATCACTTAAATTATAATACAAAACTTAGAGCTAGGTCTCGATATGGTTTTTAGAGCTCTAAAATTAAGAAAGGGTGTCGTGCATTACGTTATTTTGCTTAATATTATTCTTCAAATTGACAATTTGTTTCACAAATTAGCATTATGTTACCTGTGCACTAAATTTAAGGGTAATTAGCACAAAACGTTTTTACCTTTCAATGTTACATAAAATGACAAATATACCCCATATTAAAATAAAACAATAAGAAAAAAAAAAGAAAAGTTAAAAAATAAATTGTAATCATATTCCTAAACTTATTAAAAAGTGGAAATAAATCCAAGCAATTAGAACAAAACGTTCATACCTTTCATTATTATTATACAAAGCGTCCTTACATTTCATTTTTTGATAATTTCACCCTTATTTTATATTTCATTGCGAAATTCGTTATTTTCATCCATTTTTTAAATTAAAAGCTGTAAAATAACAAATATATCCTCATCTTTAAATAAACAAAAGTAAAGAAAAGAAAAATAAAGAACAAATTGCAACTATATTTCCAAAATCTTCAAAGAAGTACAAATAATTTCCAAATAAATAATTAGAAAAAGTGATTTTTGTTTTTTAGTTATTTATTTGAAATTTATTGGTACTTTTTTTTGAAAAGTTTGGGAATAATTTCTAAACAATAAATGTGGATTATACGAAATGTATGATTAAAATTAAGGTTTGATTTTAACATTAGTCACACAAGCACATATGGTGAGTAATCTATTCTAATATAATTGTTGATAGGTTGCATGGAACATTGCATAGATCAATGTCGAGAGTCTAAAATTTGGTTATCTCAAGGAGCGGATGTAGGAGGCATTAGGCCGGGCTATGGTTTTCCCCAAGGCCAAAGAATTTATTTTTTTAAAAGACATCTTTTTTTTGTTTGTTTGTAAAAACAATTTTTTATATGTAAATTTTTTTTCTCCTAATATTGAATCAAATCCTAGATCCACCCCTAATTATCTATTTAACAAATGTTAGTTCGGATCAAGAGTAAATTCAATATTTTTCGTTAAGGAGGGCTCAAACTTAAGAAAGTCAATGCAATAATATTTATATGAAACAAAAAAGTCGATAAATGATATTATCTAATCAAATAGTTTCAATAGAGAATTTGAAACATAATATCCATCTACAATAGAACATAAATTCTATTTTCTCAACAAATTTCCCTCATGAAATGTTACATGGTAGGATTGACTTTTGATCATTCCATCATGAAGTGTATTTTCACATATTGATAGTTCTTCTAAGAAAATGAAAACAATTTCTTTCATTCTTGGCAAAGATTGATATTCCATTTGTAAATCTTATCAATCGTGATAAGGGGAAAAAAATAGAGAAGATAAAGCAACAACAAACCAATAATGGAAACATATAGCAACAACAATCCAACATTAAGTCGGCAAGACAACAACAATACAAGTTATTTAATAATAAGCTGATAAAGCAACCACAATCCAAATAAGCCAACAAGAAAAAAACCGTCCAATAATGAAAATATTAAGACAACAAAACAATCAACAATTAAAATTAATTTACCAGCAAGACACTAACGCTCCAAAAAGTTCATTTAAATAATTAGCAATAGAAACTTAGGAATTAACAAATACATACATGCTAATTGAGTCTATCCCAAGAGCTATGTAAAATTGATTATGAAATTCAAGCAACTAGAAATGAGCATCCAAGTTTAAAATCTATCAAAATAAGTAGAGTAATTTTTTTTTTATCAAACTATAGTTAAACAACTCACGAGTAAGTTAATTAGGCAATACGGTTCAAGGATAATACATATGGTTCAATATGACTTTGCAACATCGACAAATCAATAATCTTTTAAACGCTACTATGGTTTGCATTCTAGATTTTCTAAAGATTATTGAAACATCATGGCAATTAAATTGAATAAACATTTATTTCCTGCATATTTACAAGAATTAATTAACCAACGTCTATACAAAAAATGAATTTTGAATTACAAAATAAAATCAACAATAATTCTACCAAAGTCCGATTAATTAAAAAAAGAAGTATTTAAACGACAATTATTCAACAAAAAGCAATTACCCAAGCAAATTTGAACAATAACCATTGAGGCAATTACTCAAAAAATTTCCAATAAACAATTCCTATTAAGATAAAAAAATCTTCAATTAACAATTCCCAATAATCAAGAATAATTAATCCTAATTAACAGTCTTAATTTAATGTTAAAGAATTGACAAATTTCCAATAAATAATTCTAATTAAGATTGAAAATTTCAGTCAAGAATCCCAATTATTGCTTCTTAAACCCGAAATTCAAAATTCATGGGAGGAATGAGTTCTTGTGGTACGAACTCGATATCCAGCTACAAAAATTAACCTCGTATTGTGGGAAATTATTAAGAGTATCATATTAAAAATGATAAAATATATCAATAACACACACACACACTTTGAATGGTGATCCTCCAGTTTTAGATAATATAGCAGTCCGCCTTGTTCGTACCTTGAAGAGCTCATGCATGGATTAAGAAATTGCGTCTTCATTCTGGAAAGGAAGTTACATGAAGAAATTTAAATTTGAAAAATTGTCTTTAAATTAAAAATTCTAGATTGTCACATTTCCTAATTTTACAAGTCATGGCTTTTTGATTTATGGCAGCATTCGAAAGTTACAAATAGTGTTCTTTAAAGTTTATTTTTACACAATCAAATTGGTTTACTCCCACTATTTTTCTTTCTAATAAATCTTTCAGTTGTGTGCACATAGAGCATTCGTATAAGAATTTTGTTTGCTAGTTCCTATATAATTGCTGTTCTGCTTTTGTAGGAACAAAATTTGTTCTATCACAATAGAAAAATTGACTAGAAGGGGTAAAATTATCTTAAGGAAAGATCGTGAATTAAATAGGCTCAGATTATTTCTTATTCTTATAAATTATAAGTTTTTTAAAATTTGTTTATAAATACATGATTTTTTGCATAAAATGCTAAATTATATTTGCCATAGAAAACGCATGAATAATAATGTCGACACATACCCATTGTCATACATCTATTGAAGTGGGTTGGGGGGAAATATCTTTTAACCCGTCTTGTTAAGTAGGACCACAATTTTCCACAAAATAAAGCATGAAAAATATCTTTTGAACAAAATTACTACGTCTAACTGCTACCATATTAATTGGATTGGGCCATCCAAAAGCTGGACGTCAGTTTCCTAACACAACTTTTAGGACCAAGTCCTATATAAAACATAGTGAAAATTAACTTAGTTCAGAGTTACAAATCTTTCTTTCAAAAATGAGATATGCGTTTGTTTCTTATTTTTGCAAAAATGAGAATGAAAAATATAGTCGTTATGGGCTCCACACAAGAGATAGAAATCTAAATTTTGATGGATTGATGTGATCGATAACGATCATTTTTTTAATTTTAACGAAGAAAGAATGGGAAACAAACAGTGGCATATTAGAATTGTAAATATTAATAATAATACTATAAAAATTATCTTTACATATTCACCCCACTACCATTTGCCCTACCAAACCTTAATTATTTCCCACCTTTTCTTTCTCTCCGTACAACCATAGCCGACCCCTTTCTCTCTCCCAATCTCCTTGCTTTACACAACGACGGTGATAAACGCGATTAGAAAGACGGCAACGATTGCCGCCCACAGAGTGACGAGAAGAGCGCCGCATAGTTGTTGTGCGATGATGCATGAGAGGAGCGGCTATGGGTGGTGTTATTTCCTATGTGAAAACCAAGTGAGAGTTGTTGTGCCATTGGAGGTGACATCGTCGCTAGTTCAGCAGTGATCGAGATTTACTATGCACCATGGTCAAAATCTGTAGCTTCACGATTTGCTGTGGATTTTTTGGGGTGTGTTTTTAGTTCATGGGTAGGGGCTTTAGTGGTGGTGGTTCTTGGTGGCTTTGTTGAATCCAGTGGTGGCGAAGGTTATGTTGGATCTGATGGTGGTTGTGGCTTTGAAGCTCAAAATGGTAGTTTGTTAGAGGTAGTAGCGGAGATGCTAGGAGGTGGTAGTGTGGTTTGTTCCAAAAGGTGATGTGGTTAATGCGACGGTGATGGTGATGACGGCAACGATGGTAGTGCTCGGTGGCAGATTTGGGGATTTTTTTTGTGGGGTTGTGGTTGTGGTTGTGGTTGTGGTTGTGGTTGTGGAGTGGTAGGCTGTTCACAAATGATTTGGTTGATTGTGATTAATAAATTGGTTAATGTGTGACCCCAATAAATAATATGTGACTTAAAACACCGATAATTTGATAATTTATGACTGTAAAATAAGTTATGACTTATAATATTTGTGATTTGTAAACAATAAATAAAATGTGACTTATAAATTTATGATTTAAGACTGATGAACAAATTTTAATCTATAAATTTTTTGAATTGTGACCATAAAATAATTTGTGACATATAAAAATTTTGATTTGTGACGGAAAGCAAAAGAGAGGGCACCAGACCGGTTCTCATTATTGGTCTCTTTTACAACAAGAGAAGGAGTTGTTTCGAGGTGTGAAGTGGGAGAGAAAGAATGTCAAAATTGGGGTAGTTTGATGTACTAGTTTTGGGTGCTGGGTGGTGATGGAATCCTTCTCTAAAAGAGTTTTCTTCGAGCGAGCGAGCGAGCGATCGTTCTATCTTTTTGGGTTGCATGCCCAAGGCGATGAATTTTCCAGCGGTGTAAAAGGAATAGCCTTAAATCTTGAGTCGAAAAATAATATATGACTAACTAAATCGTTAATTTTTCATTAAATTGTATAGATCTGTGACCTTAATATATTTAATTAATAAAAAATATAATTAATTTATTAAATCATAAATAAATTTTAATAAATATCTTATTTTTGAAATTTGAAAACTTTGTTCTTAGTTTCGAAATGGATAATACTTAATATCTTAGTTATGAATTTTTCCTTAAAACATATTAGGCAAACTTGAGCCCGAAATTCAAATTCACATATTGAGACGAAAAATTTTAAGCATTCAACAAGAAGATTAAACTTACCTTGTCTTTATACTTTGCTGATCTTCTTCTTTTGCAATCTATTCGTCTTAGTTTATGGTGTATTATGCTTTGCTAATTTTCTTCCTTTGCAAAACTATTGGTTTCAGTTTATGGTGTACGCCCGAACGCACAATCATTGATGAATTTGTTTCACTCATGAATTTTGCACAATTTTAGCTTGATTATTTGCTAGATCTTGTGAGTATAGAACGTTTTTGATGTGTTTGTTAGTGTTATTTTGAAAATTAGGAAAGGCGATGCAAAAAGAGAAACTAAAGTGGACGGAGAGATCAAAAATTAGGAAATTAGGGCAGAAAGACAGCGCTTAGACGTTGCATTTGTAGCACCTAGGTGCCACGAAACTTTTAAAAAAATGAAACTTGAACCCAAGAGATAGCGCCTAAGCGCTGCAATCATAGCTCCCAGCACTGCCATCAGCGCCTAAGCGCTGTGTTTAAATTGACGCGGTACTTAGGCGTTGTCGCCGGGTCATCTAGGGCATGTTTTTGGATTGTTTTGAAGTCCGTGAAAAAACCTATTCTCTACACAAACAGAGGAGGCATCTATAAAAATACATCTTTCTCACACTTTTGAGGGGGCTACACACTTTGAGAGGTAAAACAACAAAAAGGAAGATTTAAAAGAGAAATTCAAGAACAATAACACCAAGCAATTGAAGATTTGAAGCATTGATTGGAAGGGGAAAGAGGTCTTGATGCAAGAATTCTACTTTTTCTTCTACATCTTTATTACAAATCTGATGTCGTATTCTAAGACAATTGATTATTTTTCTTCTTGCATTATGAATAGTTAAATTTATTTTTAGGGCGAATAATGTAACAAATTGGGATCCTTTACAGTCTCTTACTAAGATTCTTAGTTTTTAGTTTTTTTCATGTGTTGATTTTGCTATGAGTTGAACGCATTAAATTATTTGATCAATAATTTGATATTTTTGTGAATTCTTTACAAATAGAGATATGAGTTTAGGATTTAGACCATGTAGTAAAATTCAGGACATTGGTATAACGAGTAGAGATACCTATACCATTTATTACGGTTATAATTGAATTCCTAGGACAAAGAACTCGTTTAACTAAATTGAGTTTGCATAGAGATATGAAAATTAATTAGTTAAATAGGCTCAATGAAAACTCAAGAGGGGTAAATTGAATACAATAGGAGAATTCGACCGAGCACTACATTAGAATTGAGTTTTAATTTGAGATGTAAATGTGATCAATATGTAAAATTATTCTACCCTAAAATCCATTCATTATTTGATTTTCCAACCAATCGTGTAATCATCAATTTATTTTCTAGAATCTAGATTAAAACTCAAAATTTACAACTTTTAATTTGTTTTAGTCAAATAGTAGTTAAAGAAAAAATGAATTAAGTGCCAGAAAATAGTCCTTGTGGGATCGACGATCCGGACTCGTAGGTTTACTATTACTTGTTACGAGTCGTACACTTGCGAAACAAAATTTTACAATAAATTTTTGTAAAAACTTGTTCGTATGAAACCCACAAGCGTACGAGATCGTTGACAAGTAATAGATTTGATGAGTTGAGAGTATCGTCTTACGAGGAATAAAATTTAATTGAGTATACTAGTCCTTAATTAGATTCAAAGTGAACAAATAAAAATAATTTTTGTGATTTTTAATTATTCTAATTTAATCTACGAAAACGTATAAAATGCGAATTTAAAACATTGCCTTTAAAGAGTAGCTGTCTCCGCCTCCAGCTGCCCATGTTGTTGATTTGGCGACCTTTACCTGTACCAAAGTAGGAAGATTCGTCCAATCGGTCAACGCGGCATTAGGAGGTAGTCCCAGGGAGGGGTTCAATCCAAACCAAAGAGGAGAATAAGTTTTCCTTCTGATTGTGCCCCTCTATCCAAGAGTGGAACGATTTGTTGAAAAGTGGGAATAGTCGTCGCATCCACGTGGAAAAGTGTCAAAGAAGGAGTCGGGTCACACACAGGAATGAGTGCTTTTTTTGTTTTGTTTTCTTGGGATAGGCCTAACTGGAGTCACTCCTTTTCTAGTCTTAGCGTCCACAACTTCGATTTCATTCGTTCGGGATTGCTATCTTTGATTCAACCATTCTTTTTAGACAACGAATTTCTCTGGACGAAAAGAGTCCCGATGGCCCCTATATATATATATATATATATATATATTCCAATTCTTGACTACGTAGTTAATTTCGTTCTTGCATTCTTGACAATCGATAAGTCTATTGTAATTAATTTTCTTTTGCAAGACAAATTAAATCTATCATATTCACGACCCGATCCTATTCCTAGTCCGAATTCATATGAATAGAACACATTCAATTTCATAATTTGCACACGTGATAAATCTTATTCCTAAAATTTATTGCATGTATGTTAATTATGCAGTGTTCTAAATCTATGTGAGCTTTTCAGCACTACAATAAGCAATCATATATTAAATTGGCGATCAAGCAATCAAATAATTAAATTAAGCATACAAGATTAATAAAGAATTACAAGAATTTAACTAAATCCCATGTCTTAAATTAAAAATAAATAATAACTGATTTTATCTTCATCCAATACATTAGAGAAATTAGCTTAACATAATGCTGGAATTAAGCAAATAAAAGTTGGAAGATATCACCAAAAATTTATGGAACGCAATTAATTCCACGCTTTGTCTCGGCTTCTGCTCGCGTTTGATATAAATATCAATTCCAGGCGGCCAATATTCTTTCTTCTCTTTCCCTCAGCAGCCGTCTCTCATGCATGTATGTCTAAAATTAATTGCCAGCAACTCTTTATTTCTTCCTCCAAAGCTGCTACCCAGTTTCATGTGCGTTTTCTCCTCCCCAGAATTCTCTCTCTGTGTGTGTGTGTGTCTATATATATATATATATATATCTTACCAGCAGTCGGCTCTCTCTCTTTTTTCACAAAAGAACTCCACTTCTTCTTCTTTTCTTTTTTTTTTTTTCAAATTGCCGTCTCTCTCCTTGTTTATATATATATTCCCCAAAAGCCCAAGCAGGCCACTTCTATTTTATATGATTGGAATTCCAAAGTGGCAACAAGTCTTGACTTTTCAATCCATTTTTATTCTGCCGGCAGCCCACTTCTATATTATATCTCACCTCTTTCTCTTCTTTTGACTACAAGGCCCAATTTAATTAATTTCAAATTGAGGCCCAATTAATAACTTATTTTTTCCAAGTCATCAAACTTTTAAGTTAATGCAATGTAGTCCTTGAGTTCCTCAATTGTACAATCAACGTCCTCTTCAATTTACCAAGTGTTGAATTTGATCTTCAATATTGCATTCAATAGCCAATTTATTATTCGTCCTTTCCAATTGCTTCAAACGGGTTCTTCACTAAAAATAAAAAGAAAATTAGCCTAAGTTAAATAGAAATTAATAATTTAATGACTTAAAAGTTTAATCATGTGGTGTAAATAAATACATAAATTGCGCTTATCAAATACCCCAAAACTTAAACCTTTGTTCGTCATCGAACAAAACTCTAACTTGAATAACAACAACACACAAACATGCAAAAATATTTGGTTTAACAACTTAACTTTTTTACTTCGGGATTTCAGATCACGGCATTAAATCTAAAAGCTGTTTCAAAGTCACAATACCAAATCAATATCCACTATTCTAGTGCAAAATCGACGTGTGTGTGTGAAGAACTAAGTTGACATTAATGAATTCACAAGTTGTTTCAATTCCCAACCCTCTATAGTCAAATATATCATTTCATCTCTCGTAAGATTCACACACCCCCAAACTTATTCTTTTTCACTCTTTTCCCAGTGCGTGATCTAAGATTAAATTTTTCATTACTATTCTCACTCTCTCCAATTCAGGTGAACGTCATTTGCTGCAAGCCAACACATCAATGAATAAGGATTCTCCAATTAATTGATTGCTTTGATCGTCAATACTCAATTAAGTTAATTATCATTCGTCAAAAGTCAAATTCACTTGAACAAGTGTTGGGACTTAACAAGGCAATACGTGCTTTTGCCCTTTTTTTATACACTTGCTTTTTTTTTTTTTTTTTAATTTTTAAATTTTTTTCATCTCCCTCTTAAACTTTCTAGATGACTCATGTAACAGGTTTTAGGTCGATGTCTCCCAAATCAGATGACTTTAGGACACCAGGTTTTCAAATACCCTTATAGGTTTAATAACCCGAGTCAAAAAGGCTTCGAAGAGAACAATTTTTTTGGTGCAACTTCATCTCTGATTGCTTTTTAAATGACCTATGTAACGAGTTTTAGGCCGATAACTCCCAAGTCAAATGACTTTAGGGCACCGAATTTTAAGATATCCTTGCAGACTTAATTGCTCGAGTTATAAAACGTTCAAAGAGAAGTTTTAAGTTTCAAAATATATGCCTTGATCAGTGCAATGTCTCTTATCACACACACATTCAAGCAAACCGACCTCCAATTTCGAACTTTCACCTAATTTTATCCTGTTAGTCTCAGACAATTCATACAAATTTTTTCACACAAAGAATCCATATTCATATTCATATTTTCCTACAACAGTAAGATCCCCCCAAATTATGCTAAATTTGGCCTAAGAATATAATTAGTATGGTTTGGGTAAAGCATCTATGTTCAGTTACATCAATCTATCACATGCATGAATCAACTTATTTCATCACAATGTCAGCTTAGTTCTAGTGTGCATATAATATCAAGTTTTGTAAATTTAAGTTTCAATCAATCTAACATGCTCCCTATCCACAGTTCATAAATCAATACCGAACCTCAAATTTAGTCATCATTGTCAACCAAACTATCTAACCCACACAAGCACATAACCAAAAATAAATAAATAAATAAATAAATAAAAGAATTTAACGATTTTTTTTACTTAACACACAAAAGCAAATACCCAAAGAAATACGAAAATCGAAAAATTTAAAGTTTTTCCCACCCCCAAACTTAAACCCGACATTGTCCTCAATGTCTTACAACATAATTAAGAATGTAGGGGGCGGGGAAGAAAAGGACAAAAGTACTCCCTGAATTATTCTGTTGAGCGTGGAAGACTATGGGTGATGGCCGAATAATGTTCCTCATCATGCTTTTCCTTAGTTTATGTTAGTTTGAGTGTTCCACGACATCATATTCCTGCATATGGCAATCAAATCAAACATTAGAGATCAAATAATCTAGAACACGTGTTACTTAACTCAAACACTCGAGATAACCAACATTAAACTTAAAGGCCTAAGCGAAAACATGATAGGATGAAGATACGCTCTAAATTTAAACGTGCCTAAATCCAATGCTAACTAATAATCAAAACAAGTCTATATGCAATGCGATGCAGAAAGCAAAATAAATAAATGGTAATGAAATTGGGTTCCTTCTCAATAAGCGCTTAATTTATAGTATTTACCTAGATTTTGTTGTTTTAGCTATTCATGGTGGCTTGAAGAGAGAATTTTCAGTTCTGCATTTTATGCACTGATTGCACTTCCTTCTTTCATCTTTCACCCTCCACACAATTAAATTTCCATCGCTGTCCCTACCAACAATTCCACCTTCATTTGGCCTACTTTTGTAGCTCTCCCAATGATCAACTCGTTAGCAATCCTCAAAATATGATGGTTGCTTGATTGGATTCTCCATAGTGAAGCTCTGTTACTTATCCCATACCCTCAAGACAATCTCATTAGCATCAAAATCTAGCAAGGCTCGGCTTGTAGACAAGAACGGCTTTCCCAGAATTATTGGCATCTGAGATATCTCTTTAATGTCGAGGATGATGAAGTCAGCTAGAAAAATAAACTTCCCTGCCTTGATAAGAGTGTCTTCGACTATTCCGTAAGGGTATTTTAGTGATCGATCCGCCAACTGAAGAATAATAGATGCCGCCTTGGGATCTCCTAATCCCAATTTCCTGCAAAGAGGTAAGGGAATTAAATACTCGCTCTTGAATCAATTAAACAATTTATATTATTTAAATTTCCTATGGAGTAAGGTAGAGTGAAACTCCCTGAATCTTTAAGTTTGGGAGGGATCTTGTGTTGGATGATAGTGCTGCACTCTTCAGATAGTGCTATTGTTTCATGTTCTAGCAGTTTTCTCTTCTTAGTCAATATCTCCTTAATTTGGTATTTGCAGAATAACGTCAATAAAAGGAATGTTGATGTGAAGTTGTCTGAGGTTCTTCAAGAAATTCTTGAATTATTTGTCCATTTTATTGTTCTGCAACCTTTGAGGGAATGGATCTAAATGTGTGTTTGTATTGCTAAGAATGGTCGCCTTGACCTGTGGATTGTCTGCGTGTTCTTCTTGATTAACATTTGATGTTTTTCAGACTGACCCACTTGTTCTTTTCCCAAGGTAGGTACTCGATTCTCCTTAGTCCCCTTTTTCTTCACTGTGATTTCTGAGAGCTGAATTTCTCTTCTCGTTGTGATAGCCTGGACTTGTTTATTTTTAGATTGTCTTTGAAGCCTTTGAGGAAATGGGATAGGCGGCACATAAGCTCGAACAGATATAGCAGGCTTGATCGATGGTGTCTCGATAGTTGCATAATTCACAGCTTCAACTGCTAATACCTGCTCCTTTGGGTTCTTTTCTGTATCGCTCCGTAGAGTACCTTATGCTCTATTGGTCTGTCCCACTTGTTTCTCTAAGTAATGTATAGAGGCTTGCTAATTCTATATTACTATCTCGATCTTGGTGACGTACTTGACAAGTAGATCCTCCAATGATTGCCTCTTTTCTTCTTGTTGCTGAGTCGCTGGTGGATTGCCCCTCATTTGATTTACTTGATCTAAATTATCAACCCACGCGTAGTAAGGATGCTTGTTCAAACTCGGATGGTAGTCGTATGGGTAAGGTCCATTTTACCTCGGATAGTTTTACGCATAACTGACTTCTGCTGGCTGACCTATGTGTGTAGAAGTCAAAGGGCAACTTGTAGTAATGTGATCTGCCCCACAACTTGAGCACTTCGGAGCTGGAGTCTATACCATATTCACATAATGGGTCAAAGAGTCAAGCTTTCTAGTTATTGCCTCCATCTGTGCTGTCAACGCTGTCACTGCATCCACATTATATATACCAGTTGTTTTCCTCGGGACTTCCCTGTCGCTCAGCCACATCGATTGATTTTCTGCTATCCTCTCATACATCTCATAAGCATCATCCATGTTTATAGCCATTATCGATCTTCCTGCTGAAGCATCTACCATATTCTTGAATTCTTGGCGTATTCCATAGTAAAAGATGTATATTTGTGCTTGTTTAAGAATGTCAAGATTGGGGCACTTCCTCAGTAAGTTCTTATACCTTTCCCATGCCTCTGGATAGCTCTCAAGGTCTTTCTGCTTAAATGTGTGGATTTCATTCCGAGTTTGATAAACTCGAATTGGTGAAAAAAATTTCATGGTAAATTTTTGAATCATGTCATTCCACGATACAATGCCCCCAGGAGGTTGTGATATCATCCATCTTTTCCTGCCTTCTTTTAAAGTTTGAGGAAATAGACGCATTCGAAATGCATCCCGTGACATTCCCTCGTGGCTAATTACATCACACAGCATGGTAAAAGCTTGAATGTGTTCGTGTGGATTTTTCGTAGCTTTGCCACTGAACCTGATGTCATGATGATTTTGAAAGAGGTTTATGACATCTGGTCGGACGTGGAAGTTAGCTTGTCCAAATGACGGATAGATGATCGGAGGTTGAATCGGTGTTGGCACTGGATTTACAAAATCTCTCACTAAAACTTTTCCATAATTTGCTACTGCCCTCGGCTGATCTGGCTGAATTGGCTGAGGTAGTGGCAAAGGGTTTTGAGCTTGAGTCCGATGTTGATTTTCTACCATATCTCTAGCTTGTCTCTGCTCTCTTCTTCGCTATCTGAAAGTTCTTTCGATTTCAGGATTTATTGGAAGAAGCTCGATCTCGTCAGAATTTTGCATAAACTATGATTTCCTGAAAAGAGTAAAATAAGAGACTTAGATCGTTCAATGAATAGCCTCAAACAAATAAAGTAAAGAAAAAAAGAAAAAAAGAAAAAGGAATAAAAACTTCAAATCTAAAAATAACTTATAACTCAAATTAGATAAATTATTCCCCGACAACGGCGCCAAAAACTTATTCGTGTGAAACCCGTAAGCGTACGTGATCGTTGACAAGTAATAAATTTGATGAGTTGAGAATATCGTCCCACGAGGAATAAAATTTAATTGAGTATACTAGTCCTTAATTAAATTCAAATATATATATATATA
>NC_036242.1:1811973-1880393 GCF_002742605.1 Olea europaea var. sylvestris | reverse complement strand
TATATATATATATATATATATATATATATATATATATGGGAAGAGTATATTGGATTATGAATTCACATATTATTATCTATTCCAATTCTTGACTATGTAGCTAATTTCGTTCTTACATTCTTGACAATCAAGAAGTCTATTGTAATTAATTTTCTTTTTCAAGATAAATTAAATATATCCTATTCACGACTCGATTCTATTCCTAGTTCGAATTCATATGAATAGAACGCATTCAATTTCATAATTATCTCAAAGATTGCACACGTGATAAATCATATTCCTAAAATTTACTGCACATATGTTAATAAATGGATGCTCACACGATTAGTTGGAAAATTGAATAATGAATGGATGTTAGGGCAGAATAACTTCACCTATTGATCACTTTTACATCTCAATTTAAAAATCAATTCTAATGTAGTGTTCGATCGAATTATCTTATTGTATTGAATTTACCCCTCTTGAGTTCTCATTGATTCTATTCAACTAATTAAATTACATATATCTATGCAAATTCAACTTAGTTAAACGAGTTCTTTGTCCTAGGAAATCAATTATGACCGCAATAAATGGTATTGGTATCTCTACTCGTTATACCAATGTACTGAATTTTACTACATGGTCTAACATTCAACTCATAGCAAAATCAACACATGAAAAAAAATTAAAAACTAAGAATCTTAATAACAGAATGTAAAGGATTCCGATAGGTTACATTATTCGCCCTAATAATAAATTTAGCTGCTCATAATACAAGAAGAAAAATAGTAAATTGTCTTAAAATATATCACCGAATTTGTAATAAAGATGAAGAAGAAAAAGGAAAATTCTTGCACCAAGATCTCCTTCCCCTTCCAATCAATGCTTCAAATTTTCAATTGCTCAGTGTTACTCTTCTTGAATTACTCTTTTGAATCTCCCTTTTTGTTGTCTTGCCTCCAATGTGTCAAGAATCCATTAAAAGTATGAGAAAAATTGTATTTATAGGTGCTCCCTTCGTTTTGTGTAGAAGTTGGGTTTTTATGAACTTTAAAATGGCCCAAAAAATGCGTCCTAGACGACCCAAACGCAGTACCTAAGCGTTACGAGCCAGCATCTAGGCGCTGCGTCAATTTAACTGCAGCGCCTAAGCGCTATGTCTTCTGTGCCTAGGCGCTGATGGTAGCGTCTGGGAGCCATGATTGCAGTGCCTAGGCGATACCTCTCGAGTTCAAATTTCATTTTTTTTAGTTTTGTAGCGCCTAAGCGCTGTCTTTATGCTCTAATTTCCTTGTTTTTGGCTTCTTCGTCAGCTTTAGTACCTCTTTTTGCATCGCCTTTTCTAATCTTCAAAATAACACTAACAAATACATCAAAAACGTTCTCTACTTACAAAATCTAGCAATTAATCAAGCTAAAATTGTATAAAATTCATGAGTAAAACAAACTCATCAAATACCCCCAAACTTAACCGTTTGCTAGTCCTCGAGCAAACAAACACACCAAACAATAAATTCACCCAAGGATGATAAACACACAAATAGTCAGTTAGACGGCTTTTTTTTGGCTCATTGATAACATTATATTATATTTATGAATGATGTCAAAATCACAATGCAAGAACCAAACTTCCACTCATACAATGTAAATCGGGTGTGTGTGTGTAGAGGATCAAGCGTAGTGTCGTACATTCACAAGTTGTTTCACTTCCCAATCCTCAATGGTCAATTATTTCCTTTCTTCACTTGTAAGATTCACACACCCCAAACTTGATTCTTTTATTCTCTTACCATGGTGTAATTCTATAGTTCAGTTTTGTTTAAGATTTTTTCACGCCACTCTAATTTGGTTTAGTTCAACCGACAACGTCAACAATTCATTCATGTAGTGATTCTTCCAATTTATGAGTGTTTCAACAATCTAGTTTATACTTAGTGATTCAAACCCACTAGTTATCTAGGCCTCCAAGATCAATTTTTTTAATTTTTAATTTTATTTTTTTATCTCACCCTTTTTCCACTTCTTGACCCCTGTAGCGAGTATTAGGTCGGTAACTCCCCGATTTTTGTATACCAAAGGGTACCAGGTTTCAAGAGACCCCTAAGGACTTAATAACTCGAGTAAAAAAGGTGCAAGTGTGAGACTTAGCTGAATACGTGCAATGTTTCTTTTCTTATAAAAAGAAGCGAAATTTATAGGGGTTAGATCTCTAGCATTCGGTCATCACTAAGCTTATACCAGAAAATTAAATACACTCCATACAATCTTTTTCATATGCATGGAATCACCACAATCTTAAATCAATTCTTTCGCCGGTTAGAATGCCCCAAATTATAATTTACACGGTTAAGGGGTATTGACATTCATGGGTTAAGGGATTACATACCTAAGTCATCTCTTTAGCCTATGTGCATGAACCCTCATGTTCCTGTACGACACTCAACTTAATACTCGTGCATAAATGTTATACCGCTTCATATAGATAAGCAGAAAGTCCAATTAAAACATATGATTCATCCACAATCCATAAACTAATACATACTCTCAAATATATTCATCATAGCCAACAAGACTATCTAACTCACACAAGCATGCAGAATATGAAATTTTTTTTATTTGAATAAAAACACAAACACATAGAACAAGCAAATCACACGTCAGCAAATCACACATAAAACACGCAAATCACATGCAAGCATTCAAGAAATTCAACAACGAAAGCAAATGATGTCATTCCCCCAAACTTAACTGAAATATTGTCCTCAATGTGAAATATAAACAAAAAGGGGAGGGGACTTACCTGATGGAAGACGTTAATTATCTTCCTCATCATCGTTATCCTGGGTATTTGGAATTAGATTTGTAGCGTGATCAGGTAGGAGAGGCAGTTGAGGGAATGTCCGATCAGAGTATATCGAAGCCAGGACCGCATTGAACTTATGTTGATAATGGAACTGCTCGCACATTTTATTTTGAATCAAGTTCATTTGCAATTACATCTCATGAAGCTAAGCGGCAAGGTCAGAACTGAGATCATTAGCTAGGGTCGGTTAGCGTGATCTGGGTGGCCATTCGCTCTGAGTAGGGGGTGGAGCACTTGTGGATTCGGATCCTCTCAAGAACTTCCAAGTATGCGCTTGTGTGATTGCCAATTTTTGGTGCACAATCTCCTCAGTCGGGTACGTGACAACACCACCCGTTAAACAAAGCTCATAAATCAAGGATGGGTGCCCTAGACCACCTGTAGTCGACCCTTTCAAAGTGTGTAAGATGTTGTTGTGAATAACTTTGCCAACATCAATTGATAGGCGGCATTGAATGCATAATTGAGGGTAGCCCATTCTTTTGTTATTTCGTTTAAATTGCCACTGGGAATAAGTTTGCCAGAAATGAAGTGATGTCAAGCCTTATAACCCGAAGTCATACCAGAAGCAAGGAAGTTAAGCACATCTGTCTCTGAATGCTTCCATGTAGTATTAGATTTGGCCAAGATCTGAATGACCTCATTAGGATCAATACCCTCTTCGCGAAGTCTAGAGTACTCATCATTTTCAATACCTTGCAAATTATAAAACCTATTGATGGAGGTTCTATCAAACAGTATCCATTTAACCCGTACAAACACCCGGAAGTCTTGATGCTCCTTCGCATTGGCGTAGAACTCCCTGACGACTGAAATTAGTGCCGGTTGTGGTTGCCTAGCAAACACTTCCTAGTTCTACCGACCTATCTGCTCTACATATAATTGTCAAAATCACGTTTAGGTATACAGGTCTTGTATACCGCCAGGCTATTATATCGTTCAACGGCCTTGACACTAATGAGTTTGCTCCTGTCAAATGAGCTAGAAGAGGAGGCTGCGACTTTTGATCTCTTTTTAGGCGGCATTGTACCTGCGCAAGTTTATAACATGCAAACCATTAGCAAAAAAGGTAATATGTAGTAAAGGAAGATAAGGTAGGGCTCAAAACCTAGCCATAAGGTCGGACTATGGTCTTACGTGCATTATACGTATTCTATTCCCAATTTCAATTCACGTTCATCTACGTGGCAATTCCTTCATAAGTCAAGTAGCACAATAGCCACATTAGCCCTTGTTACCCTACCATGTTCACCTAGGCAATCCATCAAACACTTTGAAGGCACCAAAATTTCCCCAAAAATTGTCCATAATTTAGAAGTGATCCATGCTACATTATCTCCATCATACACGAATTGCTTGACATCACAACAAATCAAGCCCTCTTCTTAACATATATATCAAAAATAGGCACACATAAGCATCAACTATCATATACAAGAATGAAAGTAGTAAGAGATGCCATACCTTGAATGGTGCTGTGTAAACTAATATGGGTGAATGAAGTCACAATTTGCAACAATTAAATTGTGAAAACAAAAAGGGAGATGGGGTGGGGGTGAGAATAAGTGGGAATTGAAAGAATTGTGATGTGGGTGTGGTGAAAATAGGAAGAATAAAAAAAAAAAAAATTGGCAGTAAGCGCTGTTCTGCCGAAATCGGCAGAAACACGGTGCCTAGACGCTGTGACCCTCTTCTCCCCGAAATTTTTATTTTATTTTATTTTTATTTACTTATTTTCTATTTCTTATAACCTCCCTCTTCCCGAAGTCTAGAATACTCATCATTTTCAATATCTTACAAATTATAAAACCTGTTGATGGAGGTTTTATCAAACGATATCCATTTACCTCGCACAAACGCCCGGAAGTCTCAATGCTCCTTCGCATTGGCGTAGAACTCCCTGACGACTAAAATTAGTGCCGATTGTGGTTGCTTAGCAAACAATTCCCAATTCCGCCGACCTATTTGCTCTGTCATATAATTGTTAAAACCACGTTCAGGCATACAAGTCTTGTATACCACCAGGCTATTATATTGTTCAGCGACCTCGACACTAATGAATTTACTCTTGTCAAATGAGCTAGAAGAGAGGCTGTGGCTTTTGATCTCTTTTTAGGAAGCATTATACTTGCGCAAGTTTATAACATGCAAACCATTAAATTTTCTAGCACTTAATTCAATTTCTCTTTAACTACTATTTGACTAAAACAAATTATAAGTTGTAAAATCTGAGTTTTAATCTAGATTCTAGAAAAAAAAATGGATGCTCACATGATTGGTTGGAAAATCAAATAATGAATGGATATTATGGCAGAATAACTTCACATATTGATCACATTTACTTCTCAAATTAAAACTCAATTCTAATGTAGTGTTCGGTCGAATTCTCCTATTATATTCAATTTACCCCTCTTGAGTTCTCATTGTGCCTATTCAACTAATTAAATTCCATATCTCTATACAAATTCAACTTAGTTAAACGAGTTCTTTGTCCTTGGAATTTAATTATGACCGCAATAAAAGATATATGTATCTCTACTCGTTATACCAATGTACTGAATTTTACTACATGATCTAAATCCTAAACTCATATCTCTATTTGTAAAAAATTCACAAAAATCATCAAATTATTGATTAGGTAATTTAATATATTCAACTCTTAGCAAAATCAACACGTGGAAAAATTAAAAACTAAGAATCTTAACAAGAGAATTTAAAAGATTCCAATTGGTTATATTATTCGTCATAACAATAAATTTAGTTATTCATAATGCAAGAAGAAAAAAATCAATTGTCTTAGAATACATCATCGAATTTGTAATAAAGATATACAAGAAAAAGTAGAATTCTTGCACCAAGATCTTTTTCCCTTCCAATGAATGTTTCAAATCTTCAATTGCTTGGGGTTATTCTTCTTGAATTTCTCTTTTGAATCTCCCTTTTTGTTGTCTTGCCTCCAATGTGTCAAGCGTCCCTCAAAAGTATGAGAAATATTATATTTATAGGTGCTCCCTCCGTTTTGTGTAGAAGTAGGGGGTTTTTTATGGATTTTAAAATGACCTAAAAAATGCGCTCTAGACGACCCAGACGCAGCGCTTAGAAGTAGAGTTTTTATGAATTTTAAAACGGCCTAAAAAATGCGCTCTAGACGATGCAGACGCAGAGCTTAAGCGCTACGAGCCAGCACCTAGGCGCTGCGTCAATTTAACTGCAGTGCCTAGGCGCTGCCTCTCGGGTTCAAATTTCATTTTTTTAGTTTCGTAGTTCCTGGGCGCTACGAATACAGCGCCTAAGTGCTGTCTTTCTGTTCCAATTTTCTTGTTTTTGGCCTCTTCCTCCGCTTTAGTACCTCTTTTTGCATCGACTTTCCTAATCTTCAAAACAACACTAACAAACATATCAAAAACGTTCTACACTCAAAAGATCTAGCAAATAATCAAGCTAAAATTGTGCAAAATTCATGAGTGAAACAAACTCATCAAATATCCCCAAACTTAAACCGTTTGCTAGTTCTCGAACAAATAAATACACCAAACAATAAAATCATCTAACGATGATACACACAAGCTTGTAAAAGATAATTGGTTGGACAATCAAACTTTTTACTTCAAGATTCAAGATTTTGATGTTTATTCCACAAACATGCTTCAAGTCACAATACCAAACCAATATATACTCTTCCAGTGCAAAATTAATGTGTGTGTGTGAAGAATTAAGTAATCCACCATGACTGCAAAAGTTGTTTCAACTCCGACCCTCTATAGTCAAATATATTCTTACGTTTCTCGTGTGATTCACATACCCCCAAACTTATTCTTTTCACTCATTCCAGTGTGTAACATAAGGTTGAATATTTCATTATTATCTTTACCCTCTCAATTTCAGGTGGACGTTACTAGTTGCAAGTCAACACTTTAGTGATCAGGGATTCTCCAATTATTTTATTGCTTCGACCGCCATGACTCAACTCGCTAATTATCCTTCATTGAAAGTCAAATTCCCTCAAATAAGTGTTAGGGCTTAACCAAGGTATTTAGTGATTTTGTTCTTTTCATGCACTTGCTTTTTTTCTCTCCATTAAATTTTTTAGATGACCCCTGTAGTAGGCTTTTGGTTGATGACTCCTAAATTAGATGATTTTAGGGCATCAGGTTTTAAACACCCTTACAGGCTTACTGGCTCGAGTCAAAAAGGTTTCGAAGAGAACCAATTTTTATTTCAAGTGCAGCTTCATCTTTGATAGCCTTCTAAATGACCCTTGTAGCGAACTTTAGGCCGATGACTCCCAAATCAGATGACTTTAGGGTTTCAGGTTTTAAGATACCCTTGCAGGATTAATTACTCGAGTCATGAAGACTTCAAAGGGAAGTTTTTTAATTTCAAATGTATATTCATTGATTAGTACAATGCCCCTATTACACACTTCTTCAAACAAATCGACCTCCAACTTAAGACTCTCACCTAGTTATATCATGTTAGTCTAAGACAATCCATACGTAAGTTTTTACACATGGAATCCAAATTCACATTCGCATCTTCCTACAACTGTAAGGTCGCCACCTGAAACTATGCTAACTTTGGTCTAAGGATAAATAACTTACTATGGTTTAGGTAAAGCATCTATGCCCAATTAAATCAACATATCTAACAAATGAATCAACTCGTTTCGTCACAGTGTCAAACTCAATTTTGGTGCATGTATAATATTGAGTGTTGCAAGGTTAAGTTTCAATCAATCTAATATGCATCATATCCACAGTTCATAAATCAACACCAAATCTCAAGGTAAAACGTAATTATAATAAAAAATGTTCAACTCAAAAAAATTTTAGGTAGGCAATTAATAATAATAATACACTCCCCCAAACTTAAACTAAACATTGTCCTCAATGTTAAATTTAAAGGAAAAGGAGAAGGACTTCCTTGAAATGTCAGTATTGCTTATGATGTTGTGGTGTCTTGATGTTGCATTTGATCGACTATTCTTCCACATTCTCCCCCAAACTTAAGATTTTTCCCATTTTTTTCATGTCCATGTTGGTTTAAGTGTTCTGCGATGTCATGTTTTTGAAAAATTAAATTTGAAGAATTAAACTCATAGAACAAGTGTTACTTAGCTCAAACATCTAATAATCAACTTAATTACTCCAAGACCTATGGGTAGAAGGAGTATGCGTGATGATTCCTAAATAAATTATAAATTAAACTATCCTAAAACTTTAAAAAAAAAAAAAAAAAAATTGGGTTGCCTCCCAAGAAGCGTTTCTTTTAAGTCATTAGCTTGACTTGTGCCGTTGATTTATCATGGTGGCTCAAACCAAGTTATTCCATCATTACACTTTGTATAATTTTCATTGATGCAGTTATTTTTTGCTCTCCAGATTTTGATTTGTCCATTCATATCTCTACCAAGAAGTTCTCCAAAATTTAGTTTTTTATTATGATAGTTTCGTTGATCAGGTGACTCTTTTTCATCAATTCTACAACAATCATTTTTATTGGGAGGTTTCTCACATTGGATGTAAATATTGAATATCTCCTGCTTGTCCTCCACCCTCAAGATCAGTTCTCCCTTCTCCATGTCAATAAGGGTTCATCCTGTTGCTAAGAATGGTTGACCCAATATAACTGAAATGTCTCGATCTTCTGATATGTCCAATTCAATGAAATCTAAAGGAAATATGAAATTTCCTACTTTTACGAGTACATCCTCAATTTTACCACGTAGCATTGCGATTGTTCTATCAGATAGTTATAGCGTTATTGATGTTGAGTTGATTTCACCGAGTCCAAATTCCCTGTAAACAAAATACGACATTAGATTGATACTAGCACCAGTGTCACACAATGCATTAATTGAATAGGAATTTTCAATTGAAATTGGTAAAGTAAAACTTCCTAGATCCTTCAATTTGGGAGACAATTTTCTTTGGACTCTTGCACTACTTTTCCCAGTTAATGCCACAGTTTCAAACTCCGGAAGCTTTCTTTTCTTTGTCAACGTCTCTTTCAAAAATTTCACATAACTTGGAATTTGTAGTATTGCATCAATGAACGGAACATTGATCTGGAGTTTCTTGAGAACATCGAGGAATTTTCATAATTTGTGTCTTGTTTGTTTTCCTTGAGCTTTTGAGGAGGGGAGAATGGGAGGCATGTATGCTTTGTCTAGACTTGGTGCTTTGGTAGCTAATGTTTCTGTACTTTCTCTACTTTCAGTTGCGTTTGGTGTAGATTTTTCTACCCTTATAGCTTCATCAATCACTTCCTGATCATCTATTTTTTTGGGTCTCTCTGTAGTGATCTCTGGCGATTGTACATCACTCTTTGTATTTATGACATGAATATTTTGCTCCATCAACTTCCTTCGAAGTCTTTGGGGAAACGGAAGTGGAGGTACATATGCTTTAACTTTTACGGGGGCCTTGTGTGGATCGTTCTTCACTACTTTAATTGATATCACCTGTTTTTTAGATTTATCATTGTATTGCCTAACAATGTCCCTTGTGGATGTTCTGCAAGTTGTTGTGCTATCTGACCAATTTGTGTCTCCAGTTTCTTGATGGATGCTTGCTGATTTTGAAAGTTCATGTTAATTTGCTGGAACACCTTGTCCTTCTTCTGCACATATTGTTGAAACATCTTCCTCAAACTTGTTCTTCTTTCTTGCTGGAAATTGTTCCTATATGAGTTGAAATTACGAGAACTATTTTGAATAAAATTTACTTGTTCCTTTGAAAAATTGAGCATCATGCAGCTCTCTGTAGCATGATTTCTCCCACAATTCTCACATGTTGAACTGACCATCATTGCATTTGCTCCATGTGTTTGTAATTTTACAAGTAACTCTACCTGTTTTGTTAAAGTTGCTATCTGTGCATTGGTAGATGTTGTGCTGTCTAATTCATATATTCCTGCTGTCTTTGGTGGTATTACTCTTTCTGATGAGAACATTGAATGTGTGGTGGAAACTAACTCAAATAGGTCCATGGTTTGTTACTCTGATTTCCATATGATTGATCCACCAGTAGAGGCATCAAGTTAGCCTACGCGTACCCTTGTAAATATCCGAAGGATAAGGTGATTAATCATTCCTCATCCTTGAAGAAATAAAAATTGAGTCATCATTATTTCACCCTCAACCGTCGAAAGGGGTTCAATATGACCTTTCGCTTCAAAACAAATGAATAGATCGTTGTATAGTTTGCCAAATTCTGACAACTTAAAAAAAATCAATGATTTTTAAGTTTTATACTATTTTCGTTCACTCGTGGAAAAAAATTCATAACTCAAAGTATAAGTTTGATTTTGTAAAAATAGTTTCTTACATATGAAAGTAGACTGATAGAGATTTCCGATGAGGTATGATTTGTCTAATTCTGATTCAAAAATCCATTATTTTTGAAGACCTGTACAATATTGGTGTAGTTCCTGAAAAAGTTTCATACGATTTTGGTTTCGAAAAATCGTTTCCTCAATATGAAAGCAATCGTCAAATTCTGAACCATTCAATTTCTTAATTGTCATAAACTTTGATATGTTCTCGTTGTTTATATTCATTTCAAGAAATTGCATGATACTTATTCTAACAATTTTTGAACAGGCTTCTTAAATTCTTTATTATGCATTCATTGGTCACTTTCTCAACTATCCTTTACTCAGAATGCTTATTTTTTTAGTGCAACTCTTTATGGTGCCCTTTGCCAGCCAGTTTTCATTTTGGTTTCCTCTTTCTTTGATTTGATTCTGGTGAGATCCCGTGTTGTTTTTATTCTGATGATATTTGTTTAAAAAAAAAAAAAAAAAAAAAACCTTGAGAGCCCCCCCCCCCCCCCCCTAGAGGGTCAGATGTAAAATTAATCTTCTTTGTGCTTTCACAAATTATTATTCCGATTTTCCCTCCAATTGGTCGATCTTCCTTTTTTCTTTCTTTCTTTTTTTTTTTTGTTGTTTTTTTTTAAAAAAAAAAAAAAAAAAAAAAACCTTGAGAGCCCCACCGCCCCGCCCCTAGAGCTTTGTGAGGGAGGTAAATAGCGGAATCTGCCCCAACAGGCCAGGGAACAAGAGCTGCCTATACACTGCGCCTATAAAGAGTCCTAAGGTGGTATGTACTCCAGTGATGGATAGTTTTCGTTGTAAAATATTAATGTCTCGATTATTCAGTTCACGATTTTGTCCAATTATCTGCTGAAATTATTTGGTCATCTTGTGCCTGATTAATTACACGTAGAAGCGATTAATAAAAATGTCACAAAGGCATTTAAGCTGTTACGTGGTAAGTAGTCTAGCAATGCTCGAGGGATGTTCATACACCACGAAGAACAAGGTCTCAAGATGTCCGAGGCGCAATCCGTTTGGTATTCAATAATCGACTAATATTTCATTGAAGACCCGTGTGTAGTGTGACTGAATTCAACTGGATATTTGATAATCAAGTGGAGAGAAAACATTCTGGGGAATTTATATGTATTTGTGTCAACAAAAAGCAAAATTCATGCAATTTGAGAATGATGTTAATTGTAATTTTGGAATTAATTACAACTGAAGTTTTCGTATCTACGTCATTACGAAATAAATATTCAAGATTTATTATGTGATTTTTATAGTCCAAGTATTACTTTGTGATATGGTTAATATTTCGGGAAACACTATATACCCAATTTAGACTCCATATGTTCTTTGTAACTGAAATTAACTTTAATTACTCTAGTATTAAGCTGGTCATTTATTGCTGTTTTTAAACCATCTCAGAATTCACATTAAAAAATAAAATAAAATAAAAATAAAAATAAAATAAAAAACCCTTCATTGGCCAAACCATTGCACATCACATTTAGCATGCTTCTTCATTACAAGGCTCAAAGAGTGGCCCAAACGTGTAACTTCCCATCAAATGTTTCTAACAAGCCCAAGCCCAAGCCCAAGCCCAATGTCCTACATCATTCACCCAAAAATACAAATATACAAAAGGGAACAATACACAATTACTACACTATGAGACCACATTTCACAACTAATAATCTTCCTAAATACTTTATATATATATATATATATGAGACCACATTTCACAACTAATAATCTTCCTAAATATTTATTTATTATTATTTTTTTTAATAAATTTTAGGAAATCCAATTCTTCCATAACTCCACAAATTCTCTCTCCATACAAAATATCCCAATCCACCATACCCACTTCTAATCCAATGGCTCTCTCTATCATAAACATAGCACAATGCCCCATCACCCAAAAATCACTAGAGCGATGTGTGGCACCATAGTGGTCGGAGCTCGAATTCCCACCACCTCATGCGTTACCGCCTTTGTGTACTTCATCTCTATCGGCTGCTATGTCACGATCATGATGTCGGATTCTAGTACCCAATATTTCACCACCTCAGGGTGTGAGTCCAAGAAAGCCACCGCCCACAATAATGATGGAGTTGATGCATCTTGTGTTGCAAACAAGAAATCAAATAAATGCAGCTCTTGTTCCCTGACCTATTGGGGTACATCCCGCGATTTACTTCCTTTACAAAGCTCTAGGAATGGGGCGGTGGAAGCATTTAAGGTTGGGGTTCAACCTTTTTAAGAAATCAAATAAATGGTCTCCAATTTCTTTATATGTCAAATCAAAAGGGATGGGAAGGTTTTTGGGAAAAACATGAAAAGAGGAAATTCAATTAATGGAAAGCCTAATTACTGATATGTGGCTTCTAGGGTAGGTTGGGGTAGGAGGAAAAGTGTAATAGAAGGGAAATTGATAGAACTAATTGATGCTTCTGTAGTGTGTAGGGTGAGTAATGAATAAACCTGATAACTACACCAACAAGGATTAAAATTATTGAACTGATGGGGTTCTCTTTTTTTCACGTTCATCGTAATAAAAGGACTAAAAATAATAGCAACTACTTTCTTCAATCAACGGGCCTATATTATATGTAACTCACTGTGATCAAGTCTTTATAATCTGATCTATCTTAACTGTAGTTGTATGTGATCAAGTCTGTGTTAACATTGACACGTGTAACCACATCTATTAACAGTGAATGCTTGTATCAAAACCTATTTACATTTAAAAGTTCGTGATCATTTTCATGTTAGTATGTGTTAACTGTGACCTAATGTGTTGAATGTGACATTGTCTGACTATGATATGTTATTGCAATATATTATCACAAATTTTATTTGACAAAAAATAACCTAAACTAAATTGCTATCATAAAAGCAGCTATCATCCACAATAACGTAACAAACAATATTCGTAGTATTAAACATGTGAAAATATTCATCTACATGTATGTAAAAACCAATATTCACAATCACATACTAGTTACAAACCACACAAAGTCACGGTCACAAAGACACAATTTTGTGACCAAATCTGTGTAAGCTATTATTGTTTGTAGCTAGATTCGTGTTATCTGTGACTTGCTATGACCAAATCTGTTTTCATTGTGATTGTTTATGATTAGGTCAATTTTAATCATGACTGTCTGTGACCAAGTTCATATTAACGATTACATGTGTAACCACACGTGAATGTTTGCAATAAAACATATTTACATTTAAAAGTTTGTAACCATTTATATGTTAACTATAACCCAGTCCGTGTTAATTGTGCTTGGTTGTGATTGGTAATGTATAGAATGTGACCTGTCAATTGGTCACAAAAACACAAATCAAAGGTAATAATTATAGATTTAGAAACCAGGAATAAGTCTGCTTCTCCCTTTTACTTGTTTTCACTTAGATTTAGAATGTCCCAAAAGTGCTCTCATTTGTTTCTTTTACTCTTTATCTACAACCTTTGCACTTGTTGCCTGGAATTACATGTGGAGCTCACTCAATGGCCTATAATTGCTTACGAATTTAGTGTACCTCGACTAGTTGGCAGGTGAGTTTTGAAGAGTTATAGTTAGGGATGGGTGAAAAGATTTGTCACCATTTAGAAACCCCATAACTATCAGAATAGGTTCTCAAGGCAAGCAACTCCTGGTTAAAAACTGTTACAAGAAAATACCCAAATCGAGTCTAATAAAGACAGAAAACTCTCAGACACAAAGGCATCAAGATTTCATCGATTAGGGCTCAGATCTTAGCATTGTACCCGTCTGTACAATGTAAAACTCATAAACCACAAAACACAGAGGCAGTCACTTCAATGAACCAAGAACACTCAAGACCTAACTAAGAACTCCCAATAAAGCTCAACCGAACAGTCACACAGACTGTAGGAACACACAAAAGCCACAAAACCAGTAGTTTAATGGCATCATCTCAAGATTTACAGAGAAGAAGAAGAAGCAGAAGACACACAGTCACGAAAAGAGAGACCCAGAAGGTTCGAGAGAAAATCACGAAGAGGCAAAGAGAATATGACTCGAATTCGGGCCAAACGAGTCTCAACCCTCGTTTATATATTATTGGTAGCCACCGTAGATTTTAGGTTAAGTTGATCAAACGGTCCAGAGCGACTTGCATAGTTTAATTGGTTTGGGCCGGGTTTCAGCTGGTTAAACATTGATTTATTGGGCAATGGGTTGGGTAGTATCTGTTGGACCTTATATCATCATTGCCCCAAATGGGCTGGACACACAAAAGGTAATTTTGGCATCACAGCCCAATAAAAACAATTGTGAGAGTGGCTCAGAAGGTCATAGTTCACGACCAGTAGAAGATGAGCAGTAGATTATAGTTAAAAATAGAAAGACTAAATAGAGAAGAAAATTGAAGATTTGTGGCATCTCCAAGTCTTGGAATACAAGAACAGTAGAGTGACTCATGTGATAACGTGTGCCGTCATCAGCTCCACCTCAAAACATCATCAACCATCTAGTGCTCGACTCCCAAAATCCCTCCAAACATCAACTCCAGGAAGCAAAATCTCTCAATTTCTAGTTTTCAATTGACATAAATACCAAGGGGAGAGACATGGTAAGAGAGAAGGTAGTGAGAGAAATGGTGAGGGAAAAACCGTTTAGTTGGCCATTTGATCCTAATATAATTTATTTAATAAATTCTCTTCCTTATCTATCAAAACGTTTTCCATATTAATAATCTATTAATAATTATGTGTTATCACCTGATTTGTGAAATTAAAACTAGACAATCTTAGTTTTAAATAGTATTGTTCATATCTAGGGTTTAAGGTATTTTTTCCTATGTGAAATATAACGAAAGCACGAATTTAGAAGGATTGAGGATTTAAATGCTAGAGATAAATATTTGATGCCATTTGCACAAATGTACTAGGTGAAGAACCTCCATTGTAATATTACCTAAATTTGACAAAATAAATTTGAACTCACAAATGAATGGCCAGTGATTTGACATCATTTTAACTACACATTTTTCAATAAAATAATATTACACACAGATCAAAAAATTTTCATTATTTTTAACCACATATTTCTCATCAATACACTATTCAAGAATGCATTATTACTAAAATAAAGTGGCTCAAACACTCCCGAAGTCTTATTTGATTAACCATCAATGTATGTAGGATTTGGTTGTCTAAACATCTTGGCCATAGGTCAGGTGTTCTTTTTCTCTACTAAGTTTTTATTTATTTTAATTAATTAATATAACGATTTGATAATAATAATAATAATAATTCAAGCTTAATTTCTCAATGATCCGAAAATGGTTTTGAGTACATTCACAACCATTCACACTTGAAAGAAATCATATTCAACTTGATCACGCTTCATGTACAACTTCAAGAGTTGACTAAAATATTAGCTTGAAGTTCATGATGCACGCTGGTGCATGATTAATACTCATGTGGGAGTTGTAGATTTGGAGGCCGATGGTGGTCGAGGTGGCAAACTAGGGAGTTCGTTCTATAAGGAAACGTTGACAGTTACTGAAAATGATGGATTCGGGAGAAGAAGTTGGGAGTTGAGAAAGTGATTGGATGTTAAGTTTCTTTCATGTCTGTGTTGTGGGAGCGGGATAGGGGTTTTTGAACTGAGTGCTTGATTAGGTGATCTCCACTTTACAATTAAGCTTTCGTAGATATTTATATGCTTTATTTGTGTACAATGATTACTGTTAGGTTTTAATTGTATTGGCTATTTTTTAGACAAAAAGATTATTATAAAAGAGTTGTAAAAATCAAGGAGTCTATTGGGATGTTGTATATATGAATTAGGAGTTTTGGGTTCGAGTATGGAATATGGAGAACGAGTCGTCGAAATTTCGCTAGACTATCGTTAAGCTGATGCTCGAGCGTTCAAATAGAATCATCGTCGCCAGCTTATCGTTGGTCTCGTGCGAGCCTGATGCTCAAGCAACAGTGTTTTCCGAGAAACCCAAATTTGTGTTTTTTAAGAATTTTATCTACCCCATACTATCCAAAACTTCTATATTATATATATACCCATGCCTCACTTTGTGAAAACGGTGGTTGATCATTGTATTCTACATTCTTAACATCCTTTAGAGAGAAAACAACAATTCTACATCTTGAGATCCAATGATCAATCAACTACAAGTTTGAAAAAATATCAAAATCACATAAGTCAAAACACACACTTCCTAAACTTCAACGAGAACGTACTTTCTAAATAACTTTCAGAGGTGGTGGTAGATTGGGGAAGATTGGACTATAAGCACATGAAGGATACAACAATAAGACGTTCTTGGTGTTCCACATAAGATAAACAATTCTGGAAGATCAAAAGTAATTGTGAAAGAAGCATATTTCATGAGGTATTGGAGATTGAAGGAATTAGATTAGTGATTCTATTGGGTTTTCTAGGTTGGATCATATTGTAAGTTCTTATTGTATACAGTAGAAGTCATTGACTTGGTTCCGGAGTTTTTAATCTTGTGAAGGATTTTATTCTTCAACAAATCCTACATTATTTATTGTTTCATTGACTATTCTGACAATTCAATATAGAATGATATTGACTTGATTGATTAAAAATATAGAACAATTAAAAAAAAAAGTGACTTGTTGCTTTTTATTGACAATTTTAGTTCCTTACTTACTTTTTCGAACTAGTAACTTTCAATTATGATACACAATTTTCGAAACAAGTAGCAATCACATTTTAATCTTTAGAAAACATAACTTTCCCTTTCTTTAGGGAAAGGGAAGATAAATTAAATTCTTGAAAACGAACCGAAATGTCAATTCCTCGGTCAAGATTAGCTAGGAGTATGTTATCATACATGAATTTATAATAATTGAGAAAAGCCACATTCAACCACCCCCCACATGACACTTATCCATTGTCTGTATAATGACATTTGTCTTTTTAATATTAAGCCTCTTAGAATTATTTAACTATATATTTGATCAATTTTTATTAAAATAGACTAAAAATCTAATTCTAATCCTCACCAAATAAGCGCTAAATATTTTAATATCTAAGACACTATAAACGTTTTGATTATTAAAAGTTCACATTTATTCCCCTTCTTGAGATCATCAAATATATGCAACAAGGGAAAAAGGTCGATTGAAATGCTTATGACACATTTGATAAATTGACAACACGCCATTAAACAGGATTAATGTGATAAAGAAATTAAAATTGCGTATGTTATTTTGTATCAAAATCTTTATTATTGTGTAGCTAACATGCTTTTTGACAATGTTCGATTGAATGTTAAAAATTGTTCAAATTAAATTCAAAGTATGAACTATATTTCACAACGAATTAATATCCCACGATGAATTATATTAAAGATTGGTAATTTTTATTTATTTATCTATTTACGCTAGCAAAATTATTTCAGCACGTAAGAAACTATTCAAGAAATTCATTACGAATTCCTCAGTCGGGTGAAAAAGTTTCATGTTGCATACTGTCGTCTTCCTCCTTGACTTTTGCTTCATCCAAACTCGCCAAAATTTCGTACCAAAACCAAACTTTAGCCTATATTTGAGGCGTGCCACATGCATTAAATAGTTTATAATAAAATCTTTTCACAGCTTTAGTGGGTGGAATTAGGTTGTTTTATAATAAAATTGCATTGCCTCTGTCAAAAGCGGTGCATTTAGTCAAAGAAAGACACCCCATTCGAATAGACAACTGAAGTGTGAATGCTTTTGTAACTCGATAACATTTTTGCATTCCCCCAAAAGTACCAAGGAAAAGTCGTTCATTCGTGTAAAGTATTATGACATCAAGTAAGATAAATATTGTAAAACATTGGGACGAGCTTCCGGTTGTAAAGCATCGTAATGTTAATAGAGTTTAACACCAATCTAGATATCAGCATATCATAGATCCGATTAAATGAACTATAATTCTTTATATTTACTAGAACATATAATTTATTTTCATTGATACTGTCCCTTAGACTAGTGTTAAATACCAATGGTACTTAACAACGTTACTCAAGATAATGGGATGGAATTGCATGCGAGTCGATTAATGAAGGTGCACGAGAATAATTTATCAAAATTGGAAAATGTAGTAGCAGAGTATATATGTATATTTCCAAGTAGGTTCTTTAATTTTCATGGTGTGAGATACGAGGAATAAGAAAACAAGTCCGTATTTCCAAGGGAATTATAAGTTATCTTATCTAGACAGCTTGATTATAATCTGAACCTTAGTCCAATTAATGTAATTTTATATTGAGATGGCGTACTAAATATTTAACAATAGCACAAATCTATAGAGGGGTCAATATGCACGTCCTCTAAATTGGTGTCTTGTTATGGGCCTGACTAGGTGTTTCGATAGAGAAATGATTTTATCTACGCTCAAGTCGATTTTTAAAATTGTGGATAGATGGAAGTCAAGAACCTAACAATATTGTGGATTGGTTCAACGTAAACTAGCTCTAGAAGCTATTTTGTTTAATTCATTCCTTAAAAATATTTTATACTTTGCAATGTTAACTCTTGTTAATGAATAGTAAGAGATTGTTTGGTACAGTTTTAAAGTCGATTAAAATCAATTTTTTGATCGTTATTTTATTATTCCAACTGTAAATTTTGAATTCTTCTTTCATAGATAGGATCCACTTTATCTCTAACGATTAAAAAATTAATTATCAAAATCCCTATCAAACAAGCACCAACATTGATGTTTAGAATTGGACGGTGTCATATTTAATGAGTTATTATTGGATATAAAGTCTTGTAAAAAATTTGGGTCTAAAGTCTGTATTTTGTTGAATTTGCAGGTTATATGTTCAAAGTGACTTTTGAGTGATTGACGGTTTGTTAAGGCTTTGCTCAATCATTTGTTTGGCGCTTTTTGACTGCCAATTTTGTACACTCATGTTTTAAGCATCTATTCAAATAATGCTCTAATCTCTATTACTTGACATTTTCAATTTGTGGCAGCATATTCTCTCTCAATTTTTTCTTTTTCCATTTTTTTTATTTTTTATTTTGCTTTTATTATGTCGATGAGTTGGAATGATAAAATCCTCATGGACAACTCGTTGCACGTTTACAGTTTTCAAGTCACCATAATACGGTGTAGGGTCTCAACGTGTTGGATCGCCTGATTGAGATGTTTACGACAGTCGTCGTGATGGAATTGCTATGTAACCAATTGCGTGAATCACTTCAAGTCTTCAATTGCTCGACTAGACCTAAATCCTCAATGTGTCAAATGACTTTACATGATTTTACATTGTATCCACAACGAGGATAGAATTGCTACTGACTCAATTAACTCTCATTACCATAATTGCCAGCCAAATAAGTTTATCCAGTTATACACCATCTCAATATTGAAATATTAAAAATGAAAATAATTTAACTATCAAATATAGAGCATAATGCTAAAAAATTAATTATCTAAAACAGCTTGTAGCACCAATAAATACTATAAAATATACCATATACACAACTATAAATAAATAATAAAAGTTCGGATAATTTTTAAAAAAATTATTCTGGCTGTCTTTTTATGTCATAATGTCTCATTTTCAAACATTTTTTTAAGGAAATGTAAATCTAACAATATGATGAGTTGTTGCCATTTAAATTTGATTTGGCATTATTCCAGGAGCATTTAATTGATGTCTTAAATTAATCTACTTTTTAAAAACTTTTATAGAGTTCAAAAATTTTGGAGTATATTCAATAGAGAATTTTTAAACTCTGTAAAAAAAAAAAAAAAAAATCAAGAAAAAAATATTATTGTTATAGAATTTAAAAAATTTCAAGTCATGGATATTCAATTTAGATTTTTTATAAGGAATTTTTAATGATTTTTATTAAATTTTCCATGAGCTAACTTTTAAGCTCAACGCATAAATAAAACATATCCCAGTGGTGCAAAGGATAAAGGTGATGTATACTCAACCTTGCTGTCAGCTGCAGTGTGATAATTCGATTCCTGAAACATGGATTGAGACTCTTTGTAGGTACCAGCGTACAGACAGCTCTTGTTCTCTGACCTATTGGGGCACATCTAACGATTAACCTTTCTCACGATATTTCAGAAATGAGGGCGTGGAAGACCCTTAAAATTGGGGTTCAACCTTTATTTGACAGGTAAATTTCACTTTGAAGAAAACACGCACAGTACGTGTTTACAGTATTTTCCAACATTTTAATTTAATGTACCAAACATAGTCTACATGGAAGGCGATAATTGGACAGTTTTACGTGTTAAGTCCCATCATAGTGAAAGGTCACATGTTTAAATACCAAAATTTATGTAATTTTCAAATCCTTTCACAGTTTTAGTAGGTGGATATCGGTTCGTTTCCTTTTATAAATTCCACATTCTTAGTCAAGATCGGTGCTTTTAGTCTAAAGAAAGACACCCCACTAGATAGACAAGTGTGAACATTTGTGCGTCTCCATAGAATTTTTCATTTCAGGTAGCAAAGTTACTTTAAAAGTACGAAGAAAAACTCACTCACTCATAAAGCATCACGATGTTAAGAAAGGAAATATGCTGTAAAATATTGAGAGGGGATTTCATATATAAAGCATATGACATCAAGGGTCCATTTGTTTGTAAAGATGAAATTTGGCTGGAAAGAAAACGAATTGTCTATAAATTATTTTACTGAAAATTGTCAATTATTGTATTTGATTGGTATAATTTTTTCCCCTGAAAAATATTGAAATAAAAATATCTTTAAAATATTAGTTTTATTCTTATAAATAATATAGTTATTATTCATGGGAATTTGTATAGTGATTTATCATACTTGGAAATTGTAGTGACAGTGTATAAATGTATATTTCCAAGTAAATTCTTTAATTCTCGTGGTCGAGAGTTACAAGGAATAAGAATACAACTCCATATTCCCAAGGGAGTCATAAGCTGTCTTTAACTAGACAGCCTGATTATAATTTAAACCTTACAATTTTGTCCAATTAACGTAATTTTATCCTGGACTGTCCTAATGCTTCCATGCTAAATTGTCCAACTCGACGATACAAACTTATTATAGCATGTCAATTCACGGATCGATCCCAACCTACCGCACAAATTTCAATCCATCTTTTAAAAGCCAAAGCCGTGGAATTAATTTATGACCTAAAACATAAGTGAGATGGTGATTGCAAGTGTTGGTAGTGGTCTCAAATCTGATCGAGATTATCGTAATGACACGTCATGGTAGAATTTCTGTGGTGGTACCAATTGCTTGAACCATCCCAAGTCCCATTGGGTAACTGAGCTCAAATGTAAGCACCACCCACCATTATGATATATTTGTTAACAATTCCTTCACAAAATCTATGCCTCGACATGTTAAGTAACTCAACACGACCTACACCAACCTATGATGCACTTAGAATTGTTACCCACTCAATTAATTTTCATCAATGCTATTGGCAACCCAACCATCACTATATCCATGCATACCAAACTAACCGCCATCTCAATAAATTATGGGAATATTAAAAATGACAAGAATTCAATATACGTTTACTGTGATTTATTTGTAACGGTTTGGATAATCTTAAAAATGTTATCTTGGCTATGCTATGCCATAAATTATGGGAATATTAAAAATGACAAGAATTCAATATACATTTACTGTGATTTATTGTGATTTATTTGTAACGGTTTGGATAATCTTAAAAATGTTATCTTGGCTATGCTATGCCATATTGTTAGAGAAAATCTAACAAATAGGTTGAGCTGTAGCTTCTTTTTCAAAATAGTTGCATTTCCCAAGAATCACATTTCTCATCCCACCCTCTTTAATCCCACACTAAAATACAAAAGCACTACACATTTTTTCTCATACCCCCTCACACCATACGCACCCATAATAATTCCACAACGTTCCCTCCAAATCCAAACCTTAACTCCATATATAAACCTACTAATCACTCAATAATTCACACTTAATCCTTTTTCTTCTTCTCATTATGGCTTCTGCCTTCATTTTGCTGCTTTTATTTACAGTTTCTCTCTGTTTTCATCCAAATTTTGCAATAAATCAAGAAGGCTTGTATCTGTTAAGAGTTAAAGATTCACTATCCGACCCGGCTGGTTCTCTCAACAACTGGTCCGACCGTGATGCCACTCCATGCAACTGGACAGGGATTGTGTGCGACAACCGCAACTCGGTTGTTTCAGTCAACCTCACCGGCGCTTCTCTCTCCGGTCCCTTTCCGATGTTCGTCTGTCGGTTGCCTTCTCTCTCTATGATTTCTCTCTCTAACAATTCTATAAATTCTTCACTTCCTGTCACCATTTCGTCTTGCCGGAACCTGACGTATCTTGACCTGTCGGATAATCTTTTTGTTGGCACTATCCCATACAGTCTCGCCGACATCCACTCCCTTCGGTGAGAATTTAAATCGAATTTGGGTAATTTGAACTTTAGTATTTAAATGCCATTTATTGCAAATATATTTACTTTTCTGTCAACGTTTTTGGTATTGAATTTTTAACGGGATGTACGAAGAGTTTTGAATATAGGTTTATCAGATCAATAAGATCTGTTTAATTTTCATGTTGTTTTGGAATGTTATTAATGATTCGTAAATACTCTTTTTTTTAGTAATTTTTATTTTTGATTTAAGGTACGTTAAAAATGATATCTTTATTTGCAGGTACATTAACTTTGAGGCAAACAATTTTTCTGGAGAAATTCCGGAGAGTTTTGGAAACTTCCGGCTGCTGGAAACATTTAAAATTAATGAGAACTTGCTCAATGGCACAGTTCCTGCTGCACTGGGTCGGATAACAAGCCTTAAATCGCTTGAACTTGCTTACAACCCGTTTTCACCGGGTCGACTCCCTCCAGAACTTGGTAACTTGACGAATCTTGAAGTCCTATGGCTTTCTCATTGTCATCTTGAGGGGCCAATTCCGGAGAGTTTTGTTGGGCTGAGTCGAATCAAAAACTTGGACTTGTCGGGGAATAGACTTACCGGTCCAATACCGAGTCTGATTTGTAAGCTCAAGAGTGTAGTGCAAATTGAGCTGTATGCAAATTTGTTTACCGGGAAATTGCCGGCTGGATGGTCGAATTTGACAGAGTTGAGACGTTTTGATGCAGCAATGAACAATTTAACTGGGACGATTCCAGATGAGTTGTGTGAGTTGCCGCTCGAGTGGCTGAATTTATATGAGAACCAGCTCAATGGCCAAATCCCGGAAAGCATCGCCAAATCCCCGAACTTATACGATCTAAGATTGTTTGGAAATCAACTCAGTGGGTCACTTCCGAGCGAACTTGGTAAGAACTCGGCTCTTCAAACTTTAGACGTGTCACACAATAACCTTTCGGGTGTGATACCGGAACATTTATGCCAAAGAGGAGTGTTGGAGGAGCTTGTATTGATTTACAATTCATTTTCTGGAAATATTCCGGAGAGTCTCGGGAAATGTCGGAGTTTAATGCGGATACGGATGCGGGGTAATCGGCTTTCTGGAGAAATTCCGGCCGATTTTTGGGGCTTGCCACATGTTTACTTGCTAGACCTTGATAGCAATGCATTTTCGGGAAATATATCAAACAAGATTTTCGGTGCAAGAAATCTATCAACCCTTTCAGTTTCGGAAAACATGTTATCGGGGAGTATTCCTAGAGAAACTGGATCGTTGGAGAATTTGGTCGAGTTTTCTGCTCATGACAATCATCTTGGTGGAGAAATCCCGAGTTCATTGGTACACTTAGGACAGCTTGGAAAGCTTGATCTTAGTAACAACCATCTCTCTGGGGAGATTCCAAGGGGAGTTAAAGACTTGAAGCAGCTAAATGAGCTCAATCTGGCTAACAATAGGTTATACGGGGAAATCCCAGATGAAATTGGGAGCATGCCGGTGCTTAATTACCTCGATCTGTCTCGGAATACATTTTCTGGTAGTATCCCACGTTCACTACAAAATTTGAAGCTCAATATGCTGAATTTGTCAAATAATCAACTCTCTGGTGAAGTACCGCCTCTATTTGCTAAGGAAGTTTATCGGGACAGCTTTCTGGGAAATCCAGGTTTGTGTGGTAATATTGCTGGTTTATGTAATCCCACAGGTGAAAACCGAAGTCGAGCCTTTTTGTGGGTATTAAGGTCTATCTTTGTGATTGCCGGAATTGTGTTTCTTGTTGGAGTTGTTTGTTTTGTATGGAAGTACAAGAATGCCAAGAAAATGAACAAAGGAGTTATAATGACTAAGTGGACTTCCTTTCATAAGCTGGGGTTTAGCGAATTCGAAATAAGTGAATGCCTTAAAGAAGCTAATGTGATAGGACGAGGGGCATCGGGAAAAGTGTATAAAGTTGTTCTTAGCAATGGTGAGATAGTTGCAGTAAAAAAGCTGTGGGAAAGATCGGACAAGATTGAAGATGAGTTTGAGATTGAAGTCGAGACTCTGGGAAAAGTTCGGCACAAGAATATTGTGAAATTATGGTGCTCTTGCAATACAGGAAGTTGCAAGCTACTGGTGTATGAGTACATGCCTAATGGGAGCTTAGGAGATTTACTGCATATTAACAAGAGTAAATTGCTGAATTGGCGGACGAGGTTCAAGATTGTGTTGGATGCCGCTGAAGGGCTCTCGTATTTGCATCATGATTGTGTTCCTTCAATTGTACACCGGGATGTTAAATCCAACAACATACTGTTGGATGAAAATTTTGGAGCAAAAATTTCTGATTTTGGTGTTGCAAAGATTTTGAAGACAGTGAACCGGGGTGTCGAATCAATGTCTGTAATTGTTGGTTCTCGTGGTTACATTGCACCAGGTACTCCTTCCAATCATACGAAATTTCAAATGTCATTGTAAATTAGGTGTAATGTTTGATGCTAACATTTTTCGAATTTATCGTATTTCAGAATATGCATATACGCTTCGAGTGAATGAAAAAAGTGACATATATAGCTTCGGCATAGTCATTCTAGAACTTGTGACCGGCCGAACTCCAACAGATCCTGATTTCGGCGGAAAAGATTTGGCTACATGGGTGTGCATGACTTTAGATAAGGAAGGTATTGATCACGTAATGGATCCAAGTCTTGATTCAGAATTCAAAGAACAAATTTGCAGGTTACTTGATATTGGCCTACTATGTACTAGTTCCTTGCCAATCAACCGCCCTTCAATGCGCACAGTCGTCAAGATGCTGCAGGCATTGGCCAATAACATGCCTAACGTTGTAGATATGGACGGTAAGACGTTCCCGTCTTGTGATCAAGAAAGTATGGTTTAAGGGCTATCTATGTTTTTGAACCCGGGCTGTACTAGTAGCGAAACTTAGAATTCGGGTAGTTTACCGACTAAGAGTTGTTAGAAGTGTAATAGCTATAGTAAATTTGGATTGAGAATGTAAAAATTGTCACTCTCTTCTCCGATATCAATTGTCATTTTCAAGGGCACCTTTAGCTAACTACTTTTGAAAATGCTGCAAGTTTGCATTTAGTGTCTGTCTTTCAATGCCGGCCATTATTAGTGAGATGGGCCTAAATTTTGTCATTTGAAAAATTAAGTGCATAAAGTCAAGAAATTTGGCAATTCACGTCTGACTAGGCGAAGAAGAGTATTATGGTCCAGATGCATCTCTAGAATCTTGATCGCAAAAACCATGTCCAGAGAAATTGGGTTGCTATTATATCGATATAATGAAAGTGAAGAATTCGAGAAAAACCCGGGAAAGAATGATTTTTCATTTTCTATTGTAACCTAACCTTATAACCAGAGAACACACAGCTACAAGACATCCACAGGTTACCTTATAACCAGAGAACACACAACAACAAGACACCCACATTTGAATTGTTGATGAGTAAATGGGATCATGCGTAGCCTCTGAAAAAGTTAAAGGGTCGAGTGTTGAACCAACGATGAAACAAGTTATAAATATGAATAACATAATTTGACGCGAATGGGCAGGTTCGATTTTTTAAGTACTTGAAAACAGTTGCTTAGCATCAAATACAAGGCTAGCATCAAATACAAGGCCAATAACTCATAGTTTTCTAATCATGCACTCGTTTGTTCAAGAATTTGAAATTTATTTAAAAGACCAATCCAATAGGCTGCAGAAGACAAGAAAGTCGGTCGCTCCGTGTGGAAATAGTTGAATGTGATGCATTGGCAGTATCCATAGAGCGAAGAATGGTCGGAACTTTTCTTATAATGTTTTAGTCTTCCTTCTCTAAGTGGGATGTGGAACTAGTTATGTTTCTTGCAATGGTCCCAGTAATAGAAATAGTGCATCCCATAATCTTGCCTCATTTGCTATTCATTCCTTCAACATCTTCTGTTGGTATGCCTACTTCCATTGAGTCAATTTTGTGATGATATCTAATTGAACAATAATTCCGCTCAACTGAGAATAAAATCCCGGGTTTGGAGCCAGGGGCCAAAGTGGCATGACCTATTTGAAATCTACGGGCCCCGTGTGCTACAAGGTCGAGGGCCAAGGTCATGCCACCTCGGCCCTGGATTGGAAAATCCCGGGTTCTGCAGCACGGTTCCTAATTGAATGAGTTCCATTTGCTGTCAAAATAAAAATAAAACTCCTTTTTTTTGTTTTTTTCTTGGGTTCAAATGTCCAAGTAGATGTGTCAAAGGGTTGGGTTAAGACCTTAACCAGTAGGATGTGCAACGATGCCTAGGATGAGAAGCATAGATAGGGAGCCTCATGGCTATGACAGAGTAGATCCAAATACTTGCCTTGGATCAACTTCCAAATCCTAATTGCTCTAGTGAATACCTAAAGAAAATAGAAAAATGGGAGAGCTTGTACATCTAAAAATTTTTAATTGGGTAGTTGAAAATAGCTCTAAGGCTATGGAACAAAGGATTATACCGAGCCTATACCGATGTATTAACAGTTATTTTCAAATCTCGCAAAATAGAATGTAATACGATGAGACACAAATGCAGGGAACACCCATTAAAGGAGTTATTCCCCACCCGGGAGCTACTTTACTGTATTCCGAATTCAAATGGTAAAAACTCCTTATAGTTCTTGTTGGACCAAATTTAGAATTGTTCTCAATAGTGTGTGAAGCCATAAATCCTATTGTATTCATTGAGATCTGTTGACTTCGTATATCATTCCATTGTAAATAAATGAACTGATTTTATTGAAGCTGAGACTGATAATGGCGTGTACAACTTGACAATGCCTAGAATGAGAACGTATAATGTGGAGGAATCGCATGATTACTGGAGGAATGGCGAACATTCGTGGAAGGCATAGCATGAAATCTTGAAGATAATGAGACGGATAATCCATCGTTCATGCCAGGATGAGGAAACGTGATTATTGTGCGAGCAGATATTTTGAGCTGAAGATGATAGTGGACTCAAGAATTATAGAACTGGTCTTCTCTACGATGAAACTGAACGAGGCACAGGATGAAAGTGGCCGCCTTCTCGCAGTAGAAATCGACTCGAAACTCCTCTAGGCAAGGAGGGTAATCAATGACTCATTCTAAACTTTCTTGGTTGTTTGGACCATCGGAGAAAGACTTATTTGTTTGCACATAGAAGAATCTATCTGGGCAGATCAATACAATTTATTTACCCACCAACAATCATAGATTCTCTAAGAAACGATTTGCTACAAAATGTATTGTCACCTTACTCCTCACATGCACTAGTACTAGTCTTTGAACTCTACACAACATTTTTTCGTACCTAACTTTGGCTATTGATGTAGACCAAGTGCCATAACAAAAATGATATGAGATGGAATGTCGCACAAAACCGCATTCAAAAGCATGATCGACCAACTGTGATAGCGTGTGATAGCAATAATGATATGAAGAATCAAGCACGGAGTGAAAGAATGTTCGAACGGAAAACAATTTTTGTGAGACAAATGGAACCTCAAGTTCACATCCTACACAAAAGTACAATGTTGTTTCAGTACAAATTAGAAGACTAATACCCACCACATCACCATCCTCTAGGATAGTTTCACGCGATAAATAGTAGTACAAGAAACCATACAAGCAAATTCTACATTCCATAGTCACCGTCTTTCTATATAATGCAGATTTACAAATTGAAAAAGGAAATAAGATAAAGACACCAGATGTTAATCAGGCCTTGAAACTCTATCTTGTAATACTAAAACGTTAACAGGTTATAATCCATCTTCCACGGATAGGTCCACGAAGCATTCTATAACAAATGATAACCCCAGTGCTAACTATCATGGCTGTTCATGGTGAGAATCAAACTGCTTAATAATTCTTTTTCAGCATCTAGCAGAAGGAGCGCGGCTTAGTGAAATGCTGGACGGAAAAATGTTTCTAGAGTTAGAATTTCAGATAAGATTAGTTCTATAAAAGGAAAAACAATTGAGGTAAATGATGTTATCCATCAGCCACTAACTAAATAAGATATTTCTCACCATTTATTGTACCTCTACATTCCTAACTAAAAATTCTAGAGTACGCAGGAAACAAATTTAGGACGTGGGCCAAAAGCTCTCTTGGATAAAGGAAATATAAGTTGGTATAAGAATTGAGGAGAAGAGAAGGGGGAATTGAACTGCGTTTTTACAAGGAAAGAAAAACGGATGCAATTGTTGGACTTTTGCAGTAGCTTTTTACCTCAAGCTGGAAAGCAATTGGTCTTTGGGTCTCTGGGGTGACGAGAAAACTTATTTATTTATTTTTTTGAAAAAAAAAAACAAACTGAGGAAAGAAAAAGTGTCACTAGCCAAAACATTTCAGGCATCAGTTAACTAAATGGTCTAATGTCAAAAGGATATGATAAAAATTGAAGAGCAAATCACAAAGAACAGCGAGAGACTTCTCACAACGTGAAACGCGATGTCACAATAGACAAGAAAATATCATTCATGTGCTCTATAGGTCATAATTTTTTTTGAACTTTTTCCCTCAAAATCCCTGACATCGATTCAAAACCCAAGAATTGCACATTCGTGTATTGGTCCAAACGCTATATTACAATGAAAAGCATCCACATAACGAATCTTACAATAACTTCAAGAATTGCACATTCGTGTATTGGTCCAAACGCTATATTACAATGAAAAGCATCCACATAACGAATCTTACAATAACTTCAAGAATTGCACATTCGTGTATTGGTCCAAACGCTATATTACAATGAAAAGCATCCACATAACGAATCTTACAATAACTTCAAGAATTGCACATTCGTGTATTGGTCCAAACGCTATATTACAATGAAAAGCATCTACATAATGAATCTTACAATAACTTCATTAGACTGGTCTATAGTCAAGTGATTTGAGAAATCTTAAGAAGGTAGCAGAAGTTCCACTGGAAGCCTATGAGCGTTGGGGGTAAAATTATTAGTAACTTTTTAGGAGGAATAGTATTGGATCCCACGAAATGTGCGGTTAATAAATGGGTAGTAATTGTGAATGTTGTGGTTGAAATTAATGTTTGACTTTAACTTGATTGAAAGGATAGTTTTTTTAGTAACTTTTAATTTCACACGAACAATGCTAAAGTTGTCATAAGCGACCAATTTAATCAATCTTAACTTATAATACCTTTATTTGCAAATTAAATGTCAACTTGTCATATTAAACATTATTTAAGTTTTTTGCCAGATGACAATCACAACAATATCTAGCTTGTTTCAATAGGCTTTCCTGATAATGATCTGATGCCTTTCTTCAAAGGTTGCATTAATCTGTATATTTAATCCAAGAAATCCCATCAACCTTAAAACTATATAGGAATTTTCCTCCTAATGGGAAATGTTGGATGGGAATGAAAAGGAGAACTCAGCAGTTTAAATCCATAAACCATCAAACCCCGTAACCCCCCTCTGGAGCATGCCACATTCTCAACCCACTTCTGTGTCGGGCAACCTCATATTATTAGATAGAACCATTTTATGCTGGTTTACTAATTTTTTAAACTATATGTAATTTCACTATTTCAGTACGCACCATTTTATCACCTAAACTAGAAGATATTCACACACTGTTTCAATTACAATGCCTGAATATTTCATGGTTAAAACAATATGACAAAATTTAACAAAGAAAAGATAAGCTCAAATGCTCCAAATTGTGCACAGAGAATCTATTGGTTGGGTTATGGATTCCAGCTGGGGAAGTTGGAATGTCACGGGTATAGGTGGGCTGGGTTATATCTGGACTGTGGTTGGATTGGAATAACAAAAGCAAGATAAAGGCACTCTTTTTCTTTTTCATTTTTCCCCCAGAAACAAGGATTGAGATCAAAAGCAAGAAAGTTTCTAGCTTAGTCAACGATTGCAGATTTTATTTATTTATTTATTTTTATTTTTTTGTCAACTATGAACAATAAGCAATATGAAACCAAAATAGGAAAACAATTTTCTCTTGCCGATTGAGTTCTTTTTCTATCGCTGCAGTGCCCTTTAGTTTTGTGTAAGCTTTTTGTATTGATTTTTGTTATGCGATGATTGGCTTATAATTCGATTCCTGAAACATGGATTGAGACTCTTTGTAGGTACCAGCGTACAGACAGCTCTTGTTCTCTGACCTATTGGGGCACATCTAACGATTAACCTTTCTCACGATATTTCAGAAATGAGGGCGTGGAAGACCCTTAAAATTGGGGTTCAACCTTTATTTGACAGGTAAATTTCACTTTGAAGAAAACACGCACAGTACGTGTTTACAGTATTTTCCAACATTTTAATTTAATGTACCAAACATAGTCTACATGGAAGGCGATAATTGGACAGTTTTACGTGTTAAGTCCCATCATAGTGAAAGGTCACATGTTTAAATACCAAAATTTATGTAATTTTCAAATCCTTTCACAGTTTTAGTAGGTGGATATCGGTTCGTTTCCTTTTATAAATTCCACATTCTTAGTCAAGATCGGTGCTTTTAGTCTAAAGAAAGACACCCCACTAGATAGACAAGTGTGAACATTTGTGCGTCTCCATAGAATTTTTCATTTCAGGTAGCAAAGTTACTTTAAAAGTACGAAGAAAAACTCACTCACTCATAAAGCATCACGATGTTAAGAAAGGAAATATGCTGTAAAATATTGAGAGGGGATTTCATATATAAAGCATATGACATCAAGGGTCCGTTTGTTTGTAAAGATGAAATTTGGCTGGAAAGAAAACGAATTGTCTATAAATTATTTTACTGAAAATTGTCAATCATTGTATTTGATTGGTATAATTTTTTCCCCTGAAAAATATTGAAATGAAAATATCTTTAAAATATTAGTTTTATTCTTATAAATAATATAGTTATTATTCATGGGAATTTGTATAGTGATTTATCATACTTCGAAATTGTAGTGACAGTGTATAAATGTATATTTCCAAGTAAATTCTTTAATTCTCGTGGTCGAGAGTTACAAGGAATAAGAATACAACTCCATATTCCCAAGGGAGTCATAAGTTGTCTTTAACTAGACAGCCTGATTATAATTTAAACCTTACAATTTTGTCCAATTAACGTAATTTTATCCTGGACTGTCCTAATGCTTCCATGCTAAATTGTCCAACTCGACGATACAAACTTATTATAGCATGTCAATTCACGGATCGATCCCAACCTACCGCACAAATTTCAATCCATCTTTTAAAAGCCAAAGCCGTGGAATTAATTTATGACCTAAAACATAAGTGAGATGGTGATTGCAAGTGTTGGTAGTGGTCTCAAATCTGATCGAGATTATCGTAATGACACGTCATGGTAGAATTTCTGTGGTGGTACCAATTGCTTGAACCATCCCAAGTCCCATTGGGTAACTGAGCTCAAATGTAAGCACCACCCACCATTATGATATATTTGTTAACAATTCCTTCACAAAATCTATGCCTCGACATGTTAAGTAACTCAACACGACCTACACCAACCTATGATGCACTTAGAATTGTTACCCACTCAATTAATTTTCATCAATGCTATTGGCAACCCAACCATCACTATATCCATGCATACCAAACTAACCGCCATCTCAATAAATTATGGGAATATTAAAAATGACAAGAATTCAATATACGTTTACTGTGATTTATTTGTAACGGTTTGGATAATCTTAAAACTGTTATCTTGGCTATGCTATGCCATAAATTATGGGAATATTAAAAATGACAAGAATTCAATATACATTTACTGTGATTTATTGTGATTTATTTGTAACGGTTTGGATAATCTTAAAAATGTTATCTTGGCTATGCTATGCCATATTGTTAGAGAAAATCTAACAAATAGGTTGAGCTGTAGCTTCTTTTTCAAAATAGTTGCATTTCCCAAGAATCACATTTCTCATCCCACCCTCTTTAATCCCACACTAAAATACAAAAGCACTACACATTTTTTCTCATACCCCCTCACACCATACGCACCCATAATAATTCCACAACGTTCCCTCCAAATCCAAACCTTAACTCCATATATAAACCTACTAATCACTCAATAATTCACACTTAATCCTTTTTCTTCTTCTCATTATGGCTTCTGCCTTCATTTTGCTGCTTTTATTTACAGTTTCTCTCTGTTTTCATCCAAATTTTGCAATAAATCAAGAAGGCTTGTATCTGTTAAGAGTTAAAGATTCACTATCCGACCCGGCTGGTTCTCTCAACAACTGGTCCGACCGTGATGCCACTCCATGCAACTGGACAGGGATTGTGTGCGACAACCGCAACTCGGTTGTTTCAGTCAACCTCACCGGCGCTTCTCTCTCCGGTCCCTTTCCGATGTTCGTCTGTCGGTTGCCTTCTCTCTCTATGATTTCTCTCTCTAACAATTCTATAAATTCTTCACTTCCTGTCACCATTTCGTCTTGCCGGAACCTGACGTATCTTGACCTGTCGGATAATCTTTTTGTTGGCACTATCCCATACAGTCTCGCCGACATCCACTCCCTTCGGTGAGAATTTAAATCGAATTTGGGTAATTTGAACTTTAGTATTTAAATGCCATTTATTGCAAATATATTTACTTTTCTGTCAACGTTTTTGGTATTGAATTTTTAACGGGATGTACGAAGAGTTTTGAATATAGGTTTATCAGATCAATAAGATCTGTTTAATTTTCATGTTGTTTTGGAATGTTATTAATGATTCGTAAATACTCTTTTTTTTAGTAATTTTTATTTTTGATTTAAGGTACGTTAAAAATGATATCTTTATTTGCAGGTACATTAACTTTGAGGCAAACAATTTTTCTGGAGAAATTCCGGAGAGTTTTGGAAACTTCCGGCTGCTGGAAACATTTAAAATTAATGAGAACTTGCTCAATGGCACAGTTCCTGCTGCACTGGGTCGGATAACAAGCCTTAAATCGCTTGAACTTGCTTACAACCCGTTTTCACCGGGTCGACTCCCTCCAGAACTTGGTAACTTGACGAATCTTGAAGTCCTATGGCTTTCTCATTGTCATCTTGAGGGGCCAATTCCGGAGAGTTTTGTTGGGCTGAGTCGAATCAAAAACTTGGACTTGTCGGGGAATAGACTTACCGGTCCAATACCGAGTCTGATTTGTAAGCTCAAGAGTGTAGTGCAAATTGAGCTGTATGCAAATTTGTTTACCGGGAAATTGCCGGCTGGATGGTCGAATTTGACAGAGTTGAGACGTTTTGATGCAGCAATGAACAATTTAACTGGGACGATTCCAGATGAGTTGTGTGAGTTGCCGCTCGAGTGGCTGAATTTATATGAGAACCAGCTCAATGGCCAAATCCCGGAAAGCATCGCCAAATCCCCGAACTTATACGATCTAAGATTGTTTGGAAATCAACTCAGTGGGTCACTTCCGAGCGAACTTGGTAAGAACTCGGCTCTTCAAACTTTAGACGTGTCACACAATAACCTTTCGGGTGTGATACCGGAACATTTATGCCAAAGAGGAGTGTTGGAGGAGCTTGTATTGATTTACAATTCATTTTCTGGAAATATTCCGGAGAGTCTCGGGAAATGTCGGAGTTTAATGCGGATACGGATGCGGGGTAATCGGCTTTCTGGAGAAATTCCGGCCGATTTTTGGGGCTTGCCACATGTTTACTTGCTAGACCTTGATAGCAATGCATTTTCGGGAAATATATCAAACAAGATTTTCGGTGCAAGAAATCTATCAACCCTTTCAGTTTCGGAAAACATGTTATCGGGGAGTATTCCTAGAGAAACTGGATCGTTGGAGAATTTGGTCGAGTTTTCTGCTCATGACAATCATCTTGGTGGAGAAATCCCGAGTTCATTGGTACACTTAGGACAGCTTGGAAAGCTTGATCTTAGTAACAACCATCTCTCTGGGGAGATTCCAAGGGGAGTTAAAGACTTGAAGCAGCTAAATGAGCTCAATCTGGCTAACAATAGGTTATACGGGGAAATCCCAGATGAAATTGGGAGCATGCCGGTGCTTAATTACCTCGATCTGTCTCGGAATACATTTTCTGGTAGTATCCCACGTTCACTACAAAATTTGAAGCTCAATATGCTGAATTTGTCAAATAATCAACTCTCTGGTGAAGTACCGCCTCTATTTGCTAAGGAAGTTTATCGGGACAGCTTTCTGGGAAATCCAGGTTTGTGTGGTAATATTGCTGGTTTATGTAATCCCACAGGTGAAAACCGAAGTCGAGCCTTTTTGTGGGTATTAAGGTCTATCTTTGTGATTGCCGGAATTGTGTTTCTTGTTGGAGTTGTTTGTTTTGTATGGAAGTACAAGAATGCCAAGAAAATGAACAAAGGAGTTATAATGACTAAGTGGACTTCCTTTCATAAGCTGGGGTTTAGCGAATTCGAAATAAGTGAATGCCTTAAAGAAGCTAATGTGATAGGACGAGGGGCATCGGGAAAAGTGTATAAAGTTGTTCTTAGCAATGGTGAGATAGTTGCAGTAAAAAAGCTGTGGGAAAGATCGGACAAGATTGAAGATGAGTTTGAGATTGAAGTCGAGACTCTGGGAAAAGTTCGGCACAAGAATATTGTGAAATTATGGTGCTCTTGCAATACAGGAAGTTGCAAGCTACTGGTGTATGAGTACATGCCTAATGGGAGCTTAGGAGATTTACTGCATATTAACAAGAGTAAATTGCTGAATTGGCGGACGAGGTTCAAGATTGTGTTGGATGCCGCTGAAGGGCTCTCGTATTTGCATCATGATTGTGTTCCTTCAATTGTACACCGGGATGTTAAATCCAACAACATACTGTTGGATGAAAATTTTGGAGCAAAAATTTCTGATTTTGGTGTTGCAAAGATTTTGAAGACAGTGAACCGGGGTGTCGAATCAATGTCTGTAATTGTTGGTTCTCGTGGTTACATTGCACCAGGTACTCCTTCCAATCATACGAAATTTCAAATGTCATTGTAAATTAGGTGTAATGTTTGATGCTAACATTTTTCGAATTTATCGTATTTCAGAATATGCATATACGCTTCGAGTGAATGAAAAAAGTGACATATATAGCTTCGGCATAGTCATTCTAGAACTTGTGACCGGCCGAACTCCAACAGATCCTGATTTCGGCGGAAAAGATTTGGCTACATGGGTGTGCATGACTTTAGATAAGGAAGGTATTGATCACGTAATGGATCCAAGTCTTGATTCAGAATTCAAAGAACAAATTTGCAGGTTACTTGATATTGGCCTACTATGTACTAGTTCCTTGCCAATCAACCGCCCTTCAATGCGCACAGTCGTCAAGATGCTGCAGGCATTGGCCAATAACATGCCTAACGTTGTAGATATGGACGGTAAGACGTTCCCGTCTTGTGATCAAGAAAGTATGGTTTAAGGGCTATCTATGTTTTTGAACCCGGGCTGTACTAGTAGCGAAACTTAGAATTCGGGTAGTTTACCGACTAAGAGTTGTTAGAAGTGTAATAGCTATAGTAAATTTGGATTGAGAATGTAAAAATTGTCACTCTCTTCTCCGATATCAATTGTCATTTTCAAGGGCACCTTTAGCTAACTACTTTTGAAAATGCTGCAAGTTTGCATTTAGTGTCTGTCTTTCAATGCCGGCCATTATTAGTGAGATGGGCCTAAATTTTGTCATTTGAAAAATTAAGTGCATAAAGTCAAGAAATTTGGCAATTCACGTCTGACTAGGCGAAGAAGAGTATTATGGTCCAGATGCATCTCTAGAATCTTGATCGCAAAAACCATGTCCAGAGAAATTGGGTTGCTATTATATCGATATAATGAAAGTGAAGAATTCGAGAAAAACCCGGGAAAGAATGATTTTTCATTTTCTATTGTAACCTAACCTTATAACCAGAGAACACACAGCTACAAGACATCCACAGGTTACCTTATAACCAGAGAACACACAACAACAAGACACCCACATTTGAATTGTTGATGAGTAAATGGGATCATGCGTAGCCTCTGAAAAAGTTAAAGGGTCGAGTGTTGAACCAACGATGAAACAAGTTATAAATATGAATAACATAATTTGACGCGAATGGGCAGGTTCGATTTTTTAAGTACTTGAAAACAGTTGCTTAGCATCAAATACAAGGCTAGCATCAAATACAAGGCCAATAACTCATAGTTTTCTAATCATGCACTCGTTTGTTCAAGAATTTGAAATTTATTTAAAAGACCAATCCAATAGGCTGCAGAAGACAAGAAAGTCGGTCGCTCCGTGTGGAAATAGTTGAATGTGATGCATTGGCAGTATCCATAGAGCGAAGAATGGTCGGAACTTTTCTTATAATGTTTTAGTCTTCCTTCTCTAAGTGGGATGTGGAACTAGTTATGTTTCTTGCAATGGTCCCAGTAATAGAAATAGTGCATCCCATAATCTTGCCTCATTTGCTATTCATTCCTTCAACATCTTCTGTTGGTATGCCTACTTCCATTGAGTCAATTTTGTGATGATATCTAATTGAACAATAATTCCGCTCAACTGAGAATAAAATCCCGGGTTTGGAGCCAGGGGCCAAAGTGGCATGACCTATTTGAAATCTACGGGCCCCGTGTGCTACAAGGTCGAGGGCCAAGGTCATGCCACCTCGGCCCTGGATTGGAAAATCCCGGGTTCTGCAGCACGGTTCCTAATTGAATGAGTTCCATTTGCTGTCAAAATAAAAATAAAACTCCTTTTTTTTGTTTTTTTCTTGGGTTCAAATGTCCAAGTAGATGTGTCAAAGGGTTGGGTTAAGACCTTAACCAGTAGGATGTGCAACGATGCCTAGGATGAGAAGCATAGATAGGGAGCCTCATGGCTATGACAGAGTAGATCCAAATACTTGCCTTGGATCAACTTCCAAATCCTAATTGCTCTAGTGAATACCTAAAGAAAATAGAAAAATGGGAGAGCTTGTACATCTAAAAATTTTTAATTGGGTAGTTGAAAATAGCTCTAAGGCTATGGAACAAAGGATTATACCGAGCCTATACCGATGTATTAACAGTTATTTTCAAATCTCGCAAAATAGAATGTAATACGATGAGACACAAATGCAGGGAACACCCATTAAAGGAGTTATTCCCCACCCGGGAGCTACTTTACTGTATTCCGAATTCAAATGGTAAAAACTCCTTATAGTTCTTGTTGGACCAAATTTAGAATTGTTCTCAATAGTGTGTGAAGCCATAAATCCTATTGTATTCATTGAGATCTGTTGACTTCGTATATCATTCCATTGTAAATAAATGAACTGATTTTATTGAAGCTGAGACTGATAATGGCGTGTACAACTTGACAATGCCTAGAATGAGAACGTATAATGTGGAGGAATCGCATGATTACTGGAGGAATGGCGAACATTCGTGGAAGGCATAGCATGAAATCTTGAAGATAATGAGACGGATAATCCATCGTTCATGCCAGGATGAGGAAACGTGATTATTGTGCGAGCAGATATTTTGAGCTGAAGATGATAGTGGACTCAAGAATTATAGAACTGGTCTTCTCTACGATGAAACTGAACGAGGCACAGGATGAAAGTGGCCGCCTTCTCGCAGTAGAAATCGACTCGAAACTCCTCTAGGCAAGGAGGGTAATCAATGACTCATTCTAAACTTTCTTGGTTGTTTGGACCATCGGAGAAAGACTTATTTGTTTGCACATAGAAGAATCTATCTGGGCAGATCAATACAATTTATTTACCCACCAACAATCATAGATTCTCTAAGAAACGATTTGCTACAAAATGTATTGTCACCTTACTCCTCACATGCACTAGTACTAGTCTTTGAACTCTACACAACATTTTTTCGTACCTAACTTTGGCTATTGATGTAGACCAAGTGCCATAACAAAAATGATATGAGATGGAATGTCGCACAAAACCGCATTCAAAAGCATGATCGACCAACTGTGATAGCGTGTGATAGCAATAATGATATGAAGAATCAAGCACGGAGTGAAAGAATGTTCGAACGGAAAACAATTTTTGTGAGACAAATGGAACCTCAAGTTCACATCCTACACAAAAGTACAATGTTGTTTCAGTACAAATTAGAAGACTAATACCCACCACATCACCATCCTCTAGGATAGTTTCACGCGATAAATAGTAGTACAAGAAACCATACAAGCAAATTCTACATTCCATAGTCACCGTCTTTCTATATAATGCAGATTTACAAATTGAAAAAGGAAATAAGATAAAGACACCAGATGTTAATCAGGCCTTGAAACTCTATCTTGTAATACTAAAACGTTAACAGGTTATAATCCATCTTCCACGGATAGGTCCACGAAGCATTCTATAACAAATGATAACCCCAGTGCTAACTATCATGGCTGTTCATGGTGAGAATCAAACTGCTTAATAATTCTTTTTCAGCATCTAGCAGAAGGAGCGCGGCTTAGTGAAATGCTGGACGGAAAAATGTTTCTAGAGTTAGAATTTCAGATAAGATTAGTTCTATAAAAGGAAAAACAATTGAGGTAAATGATGTTATCCATCAGCCACTAACTAAATAAGATATTTCTCACCATTTATTGTACCTCTACATTCCTAACTAAAAATTCTAGAGTACGCAGGAAACAAATTTAGGACGTGGGCCAAAAGCTCTCTTGGATAAAGGAAATATAAGTTGGTATAAGAATTGAGGAGAAGAGAAGGGGGAATTGAACTGCGTTTTTACAAGGAAAGAAAAACGGATGCAATTGTTGGACTTTTGCAGTAGCTTTTTACCTCAAGCTGGAAAGCAATTGGTCTTTGGGTCTCTGGGGTGACGAGAAAACTTATTTATTTATTTTTTTGAAAAAAAAAAACAAACTGAGGAAAGAAAAAGTGTCACTAGCCAAAACATTTCAGGCATCAGTTAACTAAATGGTCTAATGTCAAAAGGATATGATAAAAATTGAAGAGCAAATCACAAAGAACAGCGAGAGACTTCTCACAACGTGAAACGCGATGTCACAATAGACAAGAAAATATCATTCATGTGCTCTATAGGTCATAATTTTTTTTGAACTTTTTCCCTCAAAATCCCTGACATCGATTCAAAACCCAAGAATTGCACATTCGTGTATTGGTCCAAACGCTATATTACAATGAAAAGCATCCACATAACGAATCTTACAATAACTTCAAGAATTGCACATTCGTGTATTGGTCCAAACGCTATATTACAATGAAAAGCATCTACATAATGAATCTTACAATAACTTCATTAGACTGGTCTATAGTCAAGTGATTTGAGAAATCTTAAGAAGGTAGCAGAAGTTCCACTGGAAGCCTATGAGCGTTGGGGGTAAAATTATTAGTAACTTTTTAGGAGGAATAGTATTGGATCCCACGAAATGTGCGGTTAATAAATGGGTAGTAATTGTGAATGTTGTGGTTGAAATTAATGTTTGACTTTAACTTGATTGAAAGGATAGTTTTTTTAGTAACTTTTAATTTCACACGAACAATGCTAAAGTTGTCATAAGCGACCAATTTAATCAATCTTAACTTATAATACCTTTATTTGCAAATTAAATGTCAACTTGTCATATTAAACATTATTTAAGTTTTTTGCCAGATGACAATCACAACAATATCTAGCTTGTTTCAATAGGCTTTCCTGATAATGATCTGATGCCTTTCTTCAAAGGTTGCATTAATCTGTATATTTAATCCAAGAAATCCCATCAACCTTAAAACTATATAGGAATTTTCCTCCTAATGGGAAATGTTGGATGGGAATGAAAAGGAGAACTCAGCAGTTTAAATCCATAAACCATCAAACCCCGTAACCCCCCTCTGGAGCATGCCACATTCTCAACCCACTTCTGTGTCGGGCAACCTCATATTATTAGATAGAACCATTTTATGCTGGTTTACTAATTTTTTAAACTATATGTAATTTCACTATTTCAGTACGCACCATTTTATCACCTAAACTAGAAGATATTCACACACTGTTTCAATTACAATGCCTGAATATTTCATGGTTAAAACAATATGACAAAATTTAACAAAGAAAAGATAAGCTCAAATGCTCCAAATTGTGCACAGAGAATCTATTGGTTGGGTTATGGATTCCAGCTGGGGAAGTTGGAATGTCACGGGTATAGGTGGGCTGGGTTATATCTGGACTGTGGTTGGATTGGAATAACAAAAGCAAGATAAAGGCACTCTTTTTCTTTTTCATTTTTCCCCCAGAAACAAGGATTGAGATCAAAAGCAAGAAAGTTTCTAGCTTAGTCAACGATTGCAGATTTTATTTATTTATTTATTTTTATTTTTTTGTCAACTATGAACAATAAGCAATATGAAACCAAAATAGGAAAACAATTTTCTCTTGCCGATTGAGTTCTTTTTCTATCGCTGCAGTGCCCTTTAGTTTTGTGTAAGCTTTTTGTATTGATTTTTGTTATGCGATGATTGGCTTTAAGGTGGGCACGAATGGTTGAGGGTGGCAGTATTGGTTGGGTTTGGGTATGAATGTTGATGGCTGCTAAAAATAAATTCTTCAATTTGAACACTGCGCAAAATTTGTTTGTCCAGTGAAAAACAATTTGCTTTGATACAAAATAGATGTAGAACACAATTGAACATGAAAAAGAAAGAAAAAATGAAGAGGGAGAGTATAAAGAATCTATACGGAGAAAATATCAATTTATTCCCTATCAAAGACTAACTATTACAATGCATAAGCCCATTTATATAGGTTTTGAACTAGTCTACTTTATTATTAAGTAGGAAAATGCTGGAAAATCGATTAAATCAAACCCTAATTATGTTACCTAAAGTAAGTATCCAGTTTGAAAAGTAAACAACTAATAATATACTAAAAAATCTACTAATTAAACCTTAATTACATTTCCTAAAATAAATATCTAATTTGGAAAGTAAATTAAGCCTTTGTTTGGCCTCCATTTTTTAAAATTCATTTTCACTCACACATTTCATGGGACCCACAACTTTTATCACTTTTCTATCACACATTTCACCAACTTTTACCAAAATCTACTACAAATCTAATTTTTATTCATATCAAACAAGGGATAAATAATATCCCTAGTAGGATCCATCAGAATGACATCCAAGAGGCTCAAATTCATATCAACCAGAATTTGTACTTGTGCTCAAGAACATCTGTAATTACAGACAAATATATACATTAGTATCACTCCAGTCATTCACAAAGTTCTCTCTTATCATACTATTCCTTGTAGCAAAGACACAAATAGTGCCTCTATATACCATGATGAAGAAAGGAGTGTCATTCTCGCCCAAAATCTATGTGCCCCCTTCCGTGCCCCTTCAGCATCAAAACATCCTTTTTTATTGCAATTCTCTTGATCCCTTTCATTTTAGTAAATTTGTCAACTTTCAAGCCTTTGCAACAGTATTTTGTCTAACGGTTATTATTTCAACTTTCTAAACATAAAATTAAAGTTCTACATAAACTTTGTAGGCTCTTATATGTTTGTTTCCAATCTCTTTTAGCACAAGTGACCGGGATATAAGGATGGGTACTGTTATATAACACCACCAATGCATCAAGTCCTATTCCCAATAAACTTGTGGTTGGTTGCATGGATCCTTTTCACCACCCTATTCGATCTAGCACCCACATCTACTAAAAGCTCAACTAAAATCGAATATTTTTGCAGCCCCACAAAGTCATTTTAATTTTGGTTAACCTTGATCTTCTAAGATATTCCACTGGAAACATATTGCTCTTGCAAATGGGAGTTTATTTACAGCTAGGTAAGGCATGTCTCAACCTTCTAAATCACGATTCCTTAAATTCTTCTGGATCAGTGTCACCTCTTATGGGAATACATATTAATTTTTAATTTTATTCATTCTAGTATGAGTACACGTCCATCCAATAATCTATAGCAATATCAACCAAGTTGCCAACAGGTAGGCGATCTTCAACCAAATGCATGATATCAAGGTTCCTTTTGGCCAACAGGGTTAATCCCCCTCATCTTATCCCGTCAAGCAAAGTCGACCAATTAGAGAACTCTAATACCAATTTTAAGCACAATCTACTGTAACTTTATGAATAATGATCAAATTAATCATTGTTCTTCTCTAAAAGAAATATCTCAACCATCACAAGATAAGCAGAAATCAACAGTTCTAAATTTTTCATGACAAAATATGTCTGGCTAAGGCTAAAATAAGTAAGTTCACTTATGAGTAACTTATAAGCCTAGCCAAACAAGTTTGGAGTTCTAAAAGTTTTTCTTTTTTCTCCCAAACATGTTAGGCTTCTTCCTTAGAAGTTGCACTTTTGTTTTGAACTTTATTACAAAAATTAGCTCAAATATAAGCATTAGACCAACTACAACAGACTTTTTAAATATGAAATGCTCTCTATTTTAAAGAGTCAACCCTTAAAATTATAATCTAAGAGACTCTTTAAATTAATATTTTAATTTAGAGAGTAGGTTTGACTCTCCAACACTCTCTATAATTTAATGCATCCAATGTATTTCAATTTTCAATGTAGAAAGATAATATACTAATCTAGAGAAAAGCTAGTTAAAATAAAAGATAGAAAAAATAATAAATGTTTTTTCGAAATAGTAAAATTAAGCATTAAATATAAAGAGTCCGTTGCAATACTTCAAAAGTTTTACTATCTAAATTTATAGATGCTTTTTAAACTATAGAATACACTCTTTAAAAATAGAGTCTCTTGAAGATGCTCTTCATTTCCTTACTTTTCAAAAAAGCTAAAGTTAATCTTGGCTGAACATGCTTCTTAGATTAGATAATAGTTGGAATAATTCCAAAACTGCCCTAAATCTCATGGCAAAAAACACGTGAAGAATATTAAAATGACCCAATATTACTGCCTTCTATCAAATTGCAGATGATGAATAGCATATATAATGGTGAATTTGAAGAACGTTACGGATTTATATCCTTGAGTAATTTTAAATTTACTATATTTCCTTCAATAAACAATTATCATATAAAAACATTATGATCCCAAAGACTAAAGAATTGGGTAATTATATTACCACTACAAAATTTACTTGTTACACCACAATTTTAATTATCCCTAATTCTAAATGACCATAAGTAGGATTACTTAATTACCCATAATTTTATATAAATTATTACCAAAAACATTTTTATGACGACACCACAATCACCATTTTTTATCCATGAATCGCCTCCCAAAATCAAGTAATTAGAACAATGAATCCATATAGGTCGGCACCGTGGCATTCAAGCTCTGGAGCAATGCTGCCGTTGATCACCACCACCACGCTGGATTAACGTAGGAGATCCGGAAACAAAGAAAGCGGCCCCCTTTTACCCAAGGAAATGAATTGCAGAAAATCTTCGAAGGGGGTAGCCAAAAAAATCCAAGCCTCAATTTTCCTTGATTTTTTATCTTCCGACGTTAAACCTTGAACTCTCAGAAAAAAAATTGGTTAAATATTTGGAGTCAAATGTATAGCCTTAAATAGATTCGGTTTGTTGAGATCTCATTGAAGTTCTGGCACAATAGACTGAAAATTAGAGAATCCGAAACAAAAATAATGACCATAGACGTGTTTATAGGATGATGCGTGATGTTCCCTGGAGTCCACATACTCTGCACCAAATTTATCAGGCCATTGTTTTCAAGAATTCAGTAAGAAATTCTCTGGGAAGAAGATGACACCACACTATGAGCTTGTTTGGGAGTGATTTTGAAAATTGATTTTTTGACCGTTAGAAGAAAAGTGGGGTCCACCTATGAGAGAAGAAATCAAATATGACGGCTGGAATAGTAAAATAACGGTCAAAAAATCAATTTTTTGCGGAAAAAAATCACTCCCAAAAGGCTCTATTTTTTTTTTTATTTTAATTTTAAGTTTTTATTGGATTAAGGTTATAAATGTAAATTGTGGTGGTGTATTTATTAAAAATTTATTTTAATTGTGGTGTGATTATAATGTGGTCTAACAAGTACGTTTTGTAGTGGTAATATAATTACCCTTACCCTTGATAGGTGCAACCACCGGCCATAAAAAACAAAAATATCATGCACCAAATGTACAATATCTCTTGTTGTAAGTCATAACAACGTCATACTCTTAACAGTGTAGCCAGAGAGCAAATAAGTTCACCTAGGTCCTAGCTGAAACACACTTCGTAAAATAGGTCCCTAACTATATACTTGTCTCATCACACTTTCAGCCATTGATCCAAATTATACTTAAACTACACAATTCCAGTATTGAAAAATTGCTTGCAAGTGACATCTCAATTAGAAGACAAACCCAGGGATCTAATCTAGTAATGTGTCCAGACAATTGAGAATTTAAATTGTTCATGATCAAACAATAATTATAAATTGTTACTATAAGCACCTACAGCTTTGTGCATAATCATGACCAAAAACTATCAAAAACAGAACTAGTTTCCATTTCAATGGATTCGGTTTGTCAAATGAGGAACCAAACACCACTAAGCTAATTATTGACCATTTAGTTTCTTCTATAAACAATACCCAGAACCGACAAAAAATCCAATGAATACATATTGAGAAGTAGATTAAATATCTTATCTATGAACTAATGACTGTGGGAACTCAGTGAGAAACCAAATGCAAGTAAGTTGAGAACAAATCTGCATTGCTTTTATACACACATACCGTGTCCATGTCCATAGGAAACAAGACATCCTATCCTTTACCAGCAAATTGTTTGCTGGTCTACAGTCGACTGCTCAACCCTTTCCTTAACATGAAAGGAGACAAATAAAGAAACAGGCACTTAGATGCATGATTTTTTGCATATTCAAGCTTGGAACATCCTTGAAGAAGATATAAACTATTCAGGAAAGGCCAACAATCATTATATATCAAATTTCTACAGTCCAATCTGAGATTCACGTGATAAAAGCAAAAAAAGCTCTATCAAAATAAAACAATATTTCTGATAAAATGAGCAAAGGAATTATACCATCATCCACTGGAACTGGGCCGGTTCCCACTTGAACCGGGAATGTTCAGATCTGCTGGCTCACCACCTTTCCTCATCCGCTCATACCCACCTCCAGATTTCGGCCTCCCGTCTTCACCGAAACGGTTAGGAGATGATCTATAGTGCCCCGGATCCTGAACCGGAGCCGGACGATGTCCGACAAAATCCTGTCTGCCCTTAAAAACCCCAGGCGGTCCACTCTTCATAATCTCAGGCCAAGGCTTCTCCTGCTTGCCCACAAAACCCGGCCTGAGATGCGGCGGCACGAAACGGTTAGTCTTAACCGGAGAAATCAACGGAGACACCGGAGACGGCAAAGGAGAAGAAGAAATTGCCGGAGTTGACCCAGTTCGTCCCTGTGGACGAAGCGATATTAAATCCGGGTCAAGATCCAACCTTGCTTGATCCGGTGGCGTCAAAGAACAAACAACAGAACCCTTTTCCTTGTTTTCTTTCTGCTCGATCGATTGCTTCACAGGAATCGAAATGGGCTTGGGAGTCGGCCGGCTCAAAACAAGCATGTGGCCATGAATTCGCGAGTTTTTGCTTGGATTCGCAAACGAAGTACCCGAAGAAGAGAACGATTTAGCTGAAGAATTGTTGTTACTTGTTTGATTATTGTTATTATTCAGCTTTTTATCGTATATATCATTGAAGTTGAGGGAGGTGTATTTATTGCTTCTTGCCATTCACCTGTTTCACCGCCGTTACAGCTACCAATAACACCGCCGACAGCCACCGTTACGAGGAGAGTTTTTTCTTTTTTCTGGGTTGGTTTAAAGTTTTGACTTTTTTGAGATGTTTGAAACATTTCCTTCACACCATTATTGGGTTGAGGAGGGGGAACGTTGCTTGTTGGAGTCCGATAATGACGTAATTTTACGTTAAATTTAATATTATATATTAATATTAATACCTTAATTTATCATAAAAATACATATCTGATACGTTTGTGCCACCATCACGCTTATTTAGAGATGACAATTTGAACCGTTAAAATTGAAAATCACGATTAATCGAATCGAATGGGGCGAAAAAATCGAATCGATGATGCAATGAGGCGGATATGGTATTTGATTTTAATGAACCGGTTCGTGTCGGTGCGGGTATGGTATTTATGCTGTCGAATTGAAATCAAACCGATTATCTGCTTGGAAAAAAATATTCTTTTATTAGGGATGACAAGGTTTAATGAGAAGGAAGTTGACGAAAATGTACATTTTTTATATAAATCTTAGTTAAAACTATTCTGGATTAGATAGTATCGTTGTATTCTCTATTTATATTTCTTATTTACTATATAGGAATCAATTTTGATTGCTGACCTATACTAGTAAGAGTTGTAGGGAAGAATGAAGATTGAATATGAATTAAAGTTGAAGCTCTTGAATTATTGAGCATAAATCAAGTAACTATAATGCACAAAATCAAGAATGAAAGAAAAGTTTAGAGCTAATTTGGGAGTGATTTTGAGAATTGATTTTTTGATCGTTAGGAGAAAAGTGTGGTCCACCTGTGAGAAAAGAAGTCAAATATAACAGTTGGAATAGTAAAATAATGGTCAAAAAATTAATTTTTTGGGTGAAAAAATCTTGCCCAAACAAGCCCTTAATATCGTTATATTCATGATATTGTTTGTTAAATTTTTATTTTGCAATTAGAATTTGGGATAATGTTTGCATTTTCGTTTGGAATATTGTGTTTTTGTTTTTATTGATTCTCTTTTCATAAATTATTTTATATCAATTTGACGAATGGACCTATAAAAAATAATTTATTTTCGTGGCTATTAACTGAATCGAACCGAGTTAAACCGAGATACAAACCGAACCGAACCGATTTACGTGATTATGGTGCGGTTAAAGTATGGCAAAAAATTTGATAGTTCGGTGATGGTTTTGGCCGAACTGAACCGAAACTAAACCATTGTCATCCCTACCCTTATTTCCACACTTTCATTCCATTGCCATTGAAGAAGAATATCGACCAACTTCAAAAGTGGAATACGTGTGAATAAGAAAATTATTTATTTTTAATTTTTTATTTAGAAAGAAATCAGGAAATATATCATTTAATTATCTCTCCACTTAATCACTTTCCAAATTGTTTAAAATTGAAATACGAGTAGAAGAAGATTTTTCTCGATTTAACTTCGCCGAATCCATGTGTTAAGGGCCCATTAAGACTTCATTGCTTTAACTCTATTAAGAAGAGCTCCTAGTATGAGTCCGAGCTTCACATTGGTAGCTTGTACTTGACTTGGCTCAAGTTCACTTCTATGACATGTCAAATTGAGCCCCACATTGATCTAGGGAGCCTCGAGCTCTTTTATAACCCTTCCCATTCGTCAATTTGAGGATAAAGTAATCGTGGCCTAGGTCAATGAAAGTCCATTGGACTCACTTAACGTTGACTAACTATAGATAAACCTCTAACCACTTCCCCAATGAGTTTTGCTATAGCAGCAATAGGGACGGGGACAGGGGTATAATGCATTTTTAGGTCTTTCTCTACATTATTAACCTTATATCAATTGTATGTTACAGATTGTAGTTTCTCCTTTGCAAATTATTCCTCAATCTTTGTATCTAATTTGTTATATTCACATTGTCATCCCTAAGTTACTATGTTTAGGAAATTGGAGGGACAATGTTTCCTCTGTGTTCAATAGAGGATTTGTAAAATTTCTTCCACCCATTTTTTTCTTTCTAGATTTGAGAATTTTTCTCTCGATGTATCCTCTCTAAGATGGCGACTTCTCCCCTAACATCCAAAACCAAACCACCAGCCACTTTCACTGGTATGGGCATCTTCAAAGTCATGATCGGACCTACCAAATCCATCGGTCTCACGTCACAAAGACACAACCGTTCCTACTTGCAAGCAACCGTTAATCCTAGTACGATGCTCGCAGATCCGACAATGAAGCCATCTGTGAAGGGGATACAAAGGCTCTAGGCAACCCCCATCTACGGAGTTAAAAGAAAATTCATAGATCCGATGAAAGGGAAATCGAAAGGTCACTATCCATTCACTCCTGATGCAATCAATATCAGGGCCCAACCGATCAACTGTGCAAGTCATTCCGACCACGACCAGGCTGTCACCAAGTGGACGTGTCGATCTGACAACGAGTTCGTCAGCACATGATGCACACGCGTTGAAAAATGTGCAGAACCACCATGAAGCATCTTAACCAACCAGCATGCCTACTTTTTCATTAGCCACATCAATTTCATAATATCATATGAAACAGTCCTATACCACAAGTTTGAGGGTTTTTAGTTCTTGGTTTAGAATGGATGCGAAGGAGTTCGTAATGTTTGTTAATGATTTAGGCATTGTTAAGTTGGCGGAATGGGGATCGAGGATATCGAACGCAATTTGCATGAGGAGAATTGGAGCTGTTTGGATAGTGAATATGGTGAAAAAGCTAAGGGTGACTAGCAAGTTAGAGTAGTTTGTCGATAAGTTTAATGAGTCTCCTCGAGCTTTTTTGGCACAACGATGTGCCAACACTTGCGGTAGGTATCTGATGATAACACAGTATGGGAAGAGGCGTCGAAAGGGAGTTGTCATGGTGTCGAAAGATGCAAATGGAAAGGGATGGACATTGGTTTCGCGGGGGTTCCAAGCAGTTATCGACTCCTTTGTTGCCAATGATAAGGGAAAAAGTCGAACATATGATGAAAAGAGACGAGAAGGGATATATTTTGTCAAAGTTATGACGAACTTATAGGCATAGTTATAAAATCCGGCCCGGACCAACCAAAAAACTGGTGACCCAGGCCCCCGACTGGGCCGGGTAGAACATTTTCATAGAGATGCAACTGACTTGATCAAAAACTGAGTTGACTGAGTTAACCAGCAATTTTAATATTAACTCGCTCGGTTGGTTGGTTTGACCAAGATTTAAAAGTTTGTCCATAAATTTTTTGTTCTCAAAAGACTTGAACCTTAAACTTCTAGGTAAAATGAGTACCATCTAACCACTAGAGATCAATTGTTTATTGTTATGTGCTTGTAATAATTATGTATATGTAAATCATTTATAGTTTGTTAAAAGTATTTTTAAAAATTTATAGTAACTATTTTGATTAAAATGAATTGAATATTTAACAAAATAATATGTAAAATGTATAAATAATTAATGATAGATAATTTTTTTTTTTTTTGGTTTTATCTAAAAGAAAAATTTTATACTTTAAAAAAGATTTTATAATTATTAAGCATTGACCCACTGATTTGCCACTAACCTACCAGTTCGACTCGTAACTCGAGACCCGGTGCCTTGGTTCGGTCGATGGTCAGGTCGGGTTTAATAACTATGCTTACAGGCATCGCAATACACTGATCAAGGAGTAATGATGCGTGAGAAATGGGTGATTAATAAGGAGAGTGATTCTCGCGAGCAGGTCTCAAGATCTTATAAGGAAGGTCATCTAATGGTGCACAAGTAAAAGAAAACAAATATAGAAAATATATGTGATAGTATTTTCAATAATGATGGAATAAAGAATCACATCAAGGCATTGCAAGGGAAATTAGATGAATAAACAAGGTTACTGGATAGTGGGTATGTAGTCGGCCCCAGGAAGAGTTATTGTCATACATGTAGGTTAGGCTTGGATGAGTATATAGCCAATGAAAAAATGTAGCAAACTTGGATTCTAAGGCAGTGGTGGTTAAGCTAAGTGGTGAGTCTCAGGCGCAGATTAAAGTAGTGGAGATGGCACCTTTGGCCAAAGAAAGGGAGCCAAGTATGTTGAATTTGGAGTCAGGGATATTGGATGTAACTAAAGATAATTAGTTAACGATAGTGGGTGCATTGAATAAGAATTCAGCAGAAGGATTAGTGTCAGCAAGGGAGCAAGAGATCGAAACTATATTGGTAGACAAATCAGCGTTGGCAATTGAGAAAGAGGATGGAGCGATAGGTTCAGCAACTATGGTAGGGAACACCTAGTGCAGAAGATATTTGAAGTCTCTAAAAGATGGTGACTCAGGAAATGATAAAGCTTTAGTGGTGTAGGTTGATGGCACCAAGAAAGAGGATATACATAGCAGTGTAGTGCAGATGGAGGTAGATAAGGGACACCACTATGACCCATTCTACTCTGAGGACATAGTAAAAGTTACGGTGCTTGAAGCTAGATCGCCATCGTCAACTTGGGTTGTTCAAAAAAATTTGGATTTCAGTAAGACGGTAGGTGTGTCTTGCAATGGGTATGAAAATAGGCTCTTGCAATTATTTGGGAGAATTGGAGGCTAGTAGGGGGCAGGGGATGGGTACACCAAGAGGTAAGACTAGAAGAAAGGGAGAACGTGAGCTTAAGTAACTCGAATCCCTGGTTAATTATGACATCAAGGGTAGAGAACCAAGGAGACGATCAATGGAGAGGGATGTTAAAGAGTAAAGATGATTCCAAAAATAATTAGTTGAAATGTGAGGGGGCTAAATGAAGCTGGGAAAAGATTAGGTGTTCGAAATTTGTCAAAGAAATGAAGGGCTACCTTATATGCTTACAGGAAACAAAGTTGGAGTTCATTTTGAGGGAGATCGTGAGCAGCTTATGGGGGGACAACATGTTGGGTATAGTTTGTGGGGTCCTTGGGGGCTTCAGCAGGTGTGCTAGTCATGTGGGTAATAGATTCTTTGACATTGAGGAGGTTAGTAAAGGGCTATTTTCTCCATCGTTGTTGTTTAGAAATATTAGGGACAGTTTCCATTGGATGTTTATAGGAGTTTATGGGCCGAATGATGATGAAAGTAAAGGTGGATTGTAGGATGAGTTGGCTGGCATGATGGTTTGGTAGAACCTCCCAATGTGTATTGGGGGCGATTTTAATATGATTCGGTTTCCTACTGAAATGTCTAGTGGTGGTAGATTAACAGGGGCTATAGATGACTTTATAGATTTTATCAGGGAGACTAGGTTGGTGGACCTGCTTTTGATTGGGGAAGAGTTCACATAATCATCTAATCGGGAATAACATGTTCTATCTGGAATAGATCGATTTTTGGTAAGTGGAGAGTAAGAGGCTAGGTATCCAGAGGTCATTCAAAGGAGACTTGGGACTATGTATTCAGATCATTTCCCTATTTTGTTATCTGGGAATGTAAGACAGAATGGAAAAAGGCATTTTAGGTTTGAGAAGATGTGGTTAAAAGTGGAAGGCTTCGGGGATCAAGTTTGGACTTAGTGGGCATCATATGATTTCAGGGGGTCTTCCAGTTATGTGTTGGATCAAAAATTGAAGGCGCTGAAAAGAGATCTAAAGAAGTGAAATGAGGAGGTGTGGGAGATGTTAACTATTGTAAAACCAATTCCCATCAAATGTTGAAGAGTTGGATATGAGAGAAGAGAGTTGAGGATTGGTAGGGGATAAGAGAGAGAGATGGGGAGAGCTAAGGGAAGATTTGGAGAGGTTGGTAAAGATGAGGAGATTGCTTAGCGTAAAAAATCTAGAGTCAAGTGGTTGAAAGAGGGGGACAAATGCACCCAGTTTTTTCAAAGGGTCGCTAATTCCAACATGCATAACAATTCCATCACTATGTTAAAGGTAGATGGCGTTACTTCTGAAAATCCACAAGACATTGTGACCCATATGGTGAATTTCTATAAAAATCTTTATCGGGAACAATTCGACTAAGGCTGGAGTTGGAGGGCTAGGTTTTTCCACTATCACTGCGGAGGATGCAAGTTGGTTAGAGAGACCTTTTGGGAAGGATGAGATTAGGGAGGTGGTATTCAGCATGAATAACGATAAGGCTCCAAGACCGGATGTATTCTCTTTCTCATTTTATAAATCTTGCTGGGAAGTGGTACGATCGGGTACTGTAGGTGTCCTTGCTTATTTCTTTCAATGTGGCAGGTTCTTGAGAAGTTTTAATGCTACATTTATAGTGCTGATTCCTAAGAAATCAAGAGCGATGAATATCAAGGTCTTCCGTCCTAAAAGTTTAGTAAGTGGAGTGTACAAGATTACTGCGAAAATTTTAGCAAACAGATTAAAGAAAGTCTTGAGAAAAGTGGTGTTTAAGTTTCAAAATGCTTTTGTCAAAGGGAGCCAGCTATTAGATCTAGTACTTATAGCAAATGAATGCATTGACTCAAGATTGCGTCTAGGGATTCCAAGGATACTATGTAAGCTCGACATTTAGAAGACCTACGACCACATGAACTGGGGTTTCCTATTGTATATGCTCAAGCGGTGTGGCTTCGAGGATAAGTGGTGCAAGTGGATTCAATTTTATATCTCTACGTTTCTTTCTCAGTTCTAGTGAATGGTACTTTTGAGAGTTATTTTTGAAGTAGTAGAGGTTTGAGGCATGGAGATCCTTTGTCGCCATTGTTGTTTGTTATCGTAAAGGGGACTTTTAGTATGATGCTGGAGAAGGCTGTGGGGGAGAGTTTGTTAAAGGCTTCATAATTGATCAACTATAGCTATCACATTTGTTATTTGCAGACGATACATATATCTTCTATGATGCAGACGTTGAATAATTCAAGAACTTACGCCGTTTGCTTCTGTGCTTTAGAGCTGTACCTAGATTAAGGACAAATCTAGAGAAATTCCAAGCTATCTCAGTGGGAGAGGTTGATAACGTAGGAGAATTGGCTAATGTATTGGATTGTAGGGTTGCTCAATTGCTTATGACTTATCTTAGGCTCCCTTTAAGGGCACGGTTTAAAAGTATACATATATGGAATAGTATTGTAGAAAAGGTGGAGAGGCAGTTAGTGGGTTGAAAGCACATGTACCTTTCCAAGGGAGGCGGTCTTACTTTCATTAAGTCTATTCTATCGAATCTCCCTATTTATTTCTTGTCGTTGTTCCCGATTCCTATTACGGTGGCAAAAAGATTAGAGATGATTCAAAGAGAGTTTCTTTGGGGAGGATTAAGAGAGGAAAGGAAATTTCATTTGGTCAATTGGAGAGAAGTTTGTTCTCTTAAAAGGTCAGGGGGTCTCAAATTGAGAACCTGGTATTATTTAATAAGGCCTTGTTGGGTAAATGGTTGTGGCGATTTGGAGTGGAGAAGGATATTTTTGGAGAGAAATTATAGGGGTGAAATATGGTATTATGGAGGGGGATGGTGCTTAGTCGAAGGTCGAGGTTCTTATGAAGTGAGCTTGTGGAGGTTTATATGACAAGGATAGAGTGACTTTCGGGAGAGAGTGACTTTTGTAGTGAAGAATGGCAATGTGGAGATCAACTGTTAAATGTGAGATTTCTTTCCCTGCATCGTATTGCTTGTGGAGCCGTTTGTTATGGTGAATGAGGTCTTAGATATAAACAATGGGGTCTCAGCTGGAACATTGTTTTTAGGAAAAGTTTGTAGGATTGGAAAGTGGACGATCATGCACTGCTCTTGACTTCTTAGTATGAGGTGCACATTAGGGTAGGAGAGGATGATCGTAGCAGATGGGGGCTGATACGGAATGGTATGATTTCAGTTGTCACTTATTTTAGATCTTTATTGGGATTCGTGGAGAGTTCATTACCTTGGAAGATGGCGTGGCAATGTAAACTGGCTCCACATGTGGCATTCTTATTATGGACGGTTAATAGTAAACAATCTTCAAATAACGGGTTTGTATGTTACAGAGTGGTGCTATATGTATAGGAGGGATGTAGAGACAATTGACCATTTATTCATCTATTGTGATGCGGCTCGTTTGTTGTGGAACGAGATTCTGGCTACTCAACACATGGATTGGGTGAAGTTGAAGCTAATAGAAGATGTGTTAAAGGCGTGGAAGAGAACGCTTCGCGATAAGGATAGTAAGATTGTTTGGAACAGATTGTTTGGAACCTCATTCCGGGTTGCATCGTATGGTGTGTATGAAAAGAGAGAAACAATTGGTGTTTTGATGATCAAGTACGAACAACGGAGCAGTTTAGAGAATTGTTTTATTTGACATTGTATACTTGATTTAATACTGCGGCTACAAGTCATATAGACGGGCTGCCCAATTTCATGTTGTTTCTTTCTTGTTTAAACTGATAATACACTTCATGTGTATTATATTTTGATAATAAAATATTTGATTATCTTTAAGAAAAAATTCAAATTTCCAAAAAAATCATTTTTCCATTTTTCCATTTATGTATAATGCATTTTTAGGTCTCTCTCTGAATTATTAACCTTCTATCAATTGTATATAATAGATTGTAATTTCTCCCCTGGAAATTATTCCTTAATCTTCATATCTAACTTCTTGTTATATTAATATTTCCAAAAAAAAAAAAATTAATTTGAACCCTTTTTCCATTCATGTATAATGCATTTTTAGGTCTCTTTTTGCATTATTGGCCTTGGAAATAGCCCGAGGTCTTACTAAATCATCCCAGTATTTTTATATAGAATATTACACAATAATGGTACAATTTGGTAATGTGGAGTGGTATTGAAGATGGAGATGAATATGAACAATGTCATGGTTCCTAACATGCCTAATGGTGGTACAGTCACTGCATTAATCAAGTTAGGTGTTATTGTTGGTCTTGGTGTGTATAGAATTCCTAACAGTCTCTACAATTTTAGGGCGGGCACTGAGCCATTGTTTTCAATCATCTTATTGGTGTCAAAGAGAAGGGTTTTTCTTTCTCTAATCTCTTTGGTCAAATTTGACATTTGAATATTTTTCACTAATTGTTTCTATGTTTATAGAGTCCTCTTTTCTATTTCATGCTCACTCCAGTATTTCTGGTTATTAAAGGAATGGCACCACCTAGTTAATAAAGCCTTGGCGTGCATTTAAAAATTTTCTTTTGATAAATAATTATGTGTCCAATGTCTCTGTGCCTTATTCTTTGTAAAATCATATTAATTAAATACATTCTTATCGGTTATTTATATCTCTTTGTTAACTTTATTGAATCATTTCTTCAGTTTTCTTTTATGTTTATACCTATTCCTTCTCGGGATGATTGGTGTGGGTCCTTTATATCGTCATGCACACAATCAATCACTTATTTTTGTATGTCCATGGTTTACATTCTTCTCCTTTTCTATTTGGAGGGTTCTATGAACTTAACATTTGCACCTGAATTTGTGTCAACGGGTCTTGGTATTCCAACCCTAAAGAAGCGTGTTTTTGTAGAACATTGACTGCACCATCTCGTTTAATTATGCCTTTGAAATGGTTTTCTAGAAGCTTGGACAGGTGTAACAGACTTTAACAATGAGTATTATAATTAACTAAACAAAGTGAAGGAAGTGCTTATATCACTACTATATAAAAAGGGTAATGTTTCACTATTGTAGAAAGAACAGTAGATTCTTCGATTCTGTCTCACTGTAGTTTTTTTTATTGAGAGAAAGAAACGACGTCGTTTATCTTACGTGTTATTGCTTTTTTTCAATTTACGCGACGTAGAGGATTATATCATAGAGCCCTCTTTACTCTTTCTCTATTTTTACACGCTACAGTCATATCTCTCTATTTTTCCATACTATCTCTTTCACCATAGAAAGTTTTTTTCTGAGCACATAAGTAAGTTTAAATAAAAACATTATTTTTATATATGTATGTAAAAGGTATATAGTAACCATTTGGTTTATCAAAAAATAATATCAATTAAAATGTTTACGAATCGTTTAAATAATAATTTATTGAGGAGGTTAATTCAAGAGCAAAAGTTTGAATTTCGTAAATATATGATAGAAAATATGTTTGAAGAAAAATAAAATTTAAAAACTGAAAACCAAACATGTTAACAAATGAATATATTTATTTTTCGAGAAATGAATTTTTATACTATTTCATTTTTATCATAAAATGATTCTAATCTTAATATGTTAGATTGTGTTTCAAAATTACATAATTTATCAAATATAATTTTTAAAATTATATTGATAGCATACATATATAAAAATAATATTTTTATTTAAACTTACTTATGTGCTCAAAAATAGGCTTTCTAAAGATACATGATTGATAGCGTGAGAAAATAGTGAAAGATATAGTGTGGGGAAATAGAGAAGCATGATTGTAGCATGTAAAAATGGAGAAAGAATAAGTCTCCATTATTTTATGTATTTTTATTTTAAGAATATTAAAAAAATTAAGTTGATTAATTGAAATTAAATTATTGTACTGAGAGTCAATAAAGGAAAAAAAGTAAAAAAATTACGAAGGCTCAAGCACACATGAGCCTCCTTTATTATGGAGGCCTCCATAAAGCCTCCGTAATATATATATATATATACATACTAAAATTATATTTTTTTTTGTCAAATATAATTTTTAAAATTAATTTTTATAAAGTAATATGTTTTTAAGATTTTTTTATTTTTAGTAAAGTAATAATGGAGGCTCATGCTTGAGCCTCCATAACATATTATATTATAAAATTAATATATTATTAATTATTTTATATTTTTTAGTACTATTGCATTATACCTTCAAAAAAAAATTATAAAAACATATTACTTTATAAAGATTAATTTTAAAAATTATATTTGATAAATTATGTAATTTTGAAGCACAATCTAATATATTAAGATTAGAATCATTTTATAATAAAAATGAAATGGTAATAAAAACCAATTTCTCGAAAAATAAATATATTCATTTGTTAACATGTTTGGTCTTCATTTTTTAAAATTTATTTTTCTTCAAACATATTTTCAATCATATATTTATGGAATTCACACTTTTGCTCTTGAATTAACCCAATCAATAAATTATTATTTAAACGGTTCGTAAACATTTTGATTAATATTATTTTTTGGTCATCCAAATGGTTACTATATACCTTTTACGTACATATATAAAAATAATATTTTTATTTAAATTTACTTATGTGTTCAAAAATAAATTTTCTAAAGATACATGATTAATATCGTGAGAAAATAGTGAAAGAGATAGTGTGGAAAAATAGAAAAGTATAGTTGTAGCGTGTAAAAATGGAGAAAGAGTAAGCCTCCATTATTTTATATATTTTATTTTAAGAATATTAAAAAAATTAAGTTGATTAAATGAGATTAAACTATTGTACTGAGAGCCAATGAAGGAAAAAGAAAATAAAAAAAATGCACGTTGAAACCTCCGTAATTACAGAGGCTCATGCTTGAGCTATCTCCATCAAACCTCGGTATTATGGAGGCTTTCCTCCATAATATATATGTACACAGACATACTAATTTTTTTTTTTTTTTAATGTTGTTGGCATGATGTGTGTGTTAAAAAAAATATTTGTTAATCACTATAAACAAAATTTTTCACAAAATGTAAAAAATAAAAATGCATAATAAATCTTCTTATTACGCTAATAAAATTAGAATAATTTTTTTTACAAATAACATAAAAAAATCATTTTTATTTTCAACGAAAAAAACACATTTAAAAATTAGCAATTTCATAACCAATTTTTATTTTATTTTATTTTGGGAAATACAATTATAAAAAAGAGAAACAATATTGAATTACAACATTTATTACTTAAGAAATTCAATATTAAATAAATTTTATAGATTTATAACAAATTATAAATCCATATATGCAGCTTACCATATTTGCAGGTAAGTTACCATATATGCAAATAACTTATTGTATTTGCACCTTACCGTGTATGCTGCTTACCGTATTTGCAACTTGCTGTATTTTTATATATAGATTTTTACACTTACAAATACCGAGAATACAGAATACCATACATTCACTTACTAAATCGAATTTCAAAAAAAAATTCAAATTTTTATTTTTTCAACATAAGCATAAAATAAATATTAAATATATATGAAGCACAAAATATAAATACATATGAATATGGGGCTGAGAGAAATCAGTATCGTAGTTTTACGTTACAATTAATTTTTCTTTCAATTTAAAATTCTTTCTCTTCAAATTTTTTACTTATGAGTAACTTTTTGTAAAATAATTTATGTCTTATACTATATTTTTTAATTTTTTGCGAGGTATAGAAATTGTGTTACAATGTTTTCTTATAGTATAAATATTTTTTAATTAAAATTGAAAAAAATTAAGTCTTTTCATAAAGAAAACAGAATTAAAAAGTATTTTAAATCGAAAAAAATATTTATAATATGAATAAAACAAATAAAAAATAAATAAATGCAAAAAAAAAACGAAAAAGAAATCTCCATGCATCTTGTGCTAATCTTATGAACCAAATGATTAGACTTCACCAAATTCTTCGAATCTTCAATCAATTTTGAAAAATCTACAATTTGGATGCTAATAAAAATACAATAAATATAAAATTCGTGCAACGCACATGTCAAAGACTAGTTTGAACAAAAAAGTTAATATCTCTATGATAAATTTATTTTGATATTTCGTCTCATTTAGGACAAAGAGAGGGAAGATGGAGAATAAACTTTCATGATTGCCAAATTTAGTTTTTTGAATTAATGTTATACCACAATTTTGAAGGATTGTACCAGTTCACTCTTTTCTAGGGTTTTAATGAAATATGGTAGCTTTGGTTTTGTCGATCCTTTTCAATGGTATTGGTATTAAAAAAATGTTTTCATATCATCTAAAGAAACAATCTTAAATATGTTGCACAATGTGAACTAATGAGAAAATGGGAACTACTATTATTTGGTATTTGCTTATTTTAATGTAAGTTTGACTTGTAATTTTAGAGTAAGATGTAACCATCGGTTTCTGTGGTTCACTTTTATCGTAATAACAGAACATTTTGCTTACATGTTGAATGTATAGTTTTATCCTTAAGGCACAAATTGATGGTCCCATCGTTCTAAGAACCAGTTATTTATGATGTTCGTATACTACCTCAGTAGTGGAGAGCAAGTCAAGCAGTTGTGACCTTAAGATGGTAAGCCCCTCTCTCTAGCTATCCTCCATTCTCTCTTCCCTTCGACTTTCAATACTTTGCTTCTGGGGTCTTGGGGATCACCTTCTATGCGGTACAAGTTGTGAATGATCACTTTCTTGGTTTATGTTTTGTTCTCAGTGGCATGACTTTAGTTTCGAAAGAGAGTTTAGAATTTTTATTGAGGCTCCTATTCTAACTTCACTTCTATAGAAAATGAACTTCATGTTCATTTCAATAAATAATAACACTATTTTGCAACTGATCCTTATTATTACACTTCGCCACATGTGGCTCCACGTGGTCAGCCCATCAAGGCTTATTGGTCGATTATTGGACTAGAATCGGAGAACCACTTCCATCGAAGGCTAAGTCCAAGGATCATTCGTATTTGCTCTATCAAAGTAAAGATACTATGGTGAAGAAGGTCATCAAAATCAAAATCGAAGCCTAACTATAGCAAGTAACGAGCTACACGTTAAGATCCTAAATTTATTTATGAAATCCTTGAAGAATGATTGATAGGGCTTTTTATAATAAGTAAAATGTCAAGTCTTGCCAGTTTAGGCAATAGGGTGACTACTTTTTTTAAGAGCATTAAATGCGCCACAGACTAGAAAGTTCAAATTGACGCCTAGGATTGTATGCTTCGACTAAGGAGATGAGGCCACGTGTATCTTCATCCAATCCCACGTGTATCTTCATCCAATCCTAACTCTCTAGCTGATTATACACTTGCTTTGATAAAGTTAGGTTGTTTGTGATTAGTAATTATTACACAATCGTTCCCTATATAAATTACTAGAGCCCAAACATATTCATCTCGTGTTATAGAGCTTCTCTTATGCCCAACGGTTCTTCTTACAAACGCATTAGATTAATGCATGTCTCCCACGCATAAGCCTTAATGCATCGTGTTTCGAATGTAGCACAATAGCCATTATTGCGCATTTAATGTAATGACAGTATGTGTATTGAAAGTCATAATGCTTCGAATGTCTTTTCTTCATAATATGCAAAAATATCAAATCATTGGCACCACCATCGATGTCAAGATCTTCAAAACAAAAGAGTCTATACAGTTTAGCATCATCCTACCTTGGCCTAAAATAAATTTCAGCTATCTTCAAAATAAAGGAGCCTCAACAGCTCGGTATCATCCTATCTCGACCTAAAATAAATTTAAGCTATCTTCAAAATAAAGGAGTCTCAACGGTTCGGCATCATCCTGTCTCGGCCCAAAATAAATTTAAACCCAATCATGATATAAATATCCATAGTTGGACTTAGGGGACTTGTTATTATTGTTGTTAACTTAATATTGAACTCCATGCATGATATAAATAACTATACATGGACTTGGGGCTATCGTTACGACTCGTCACATGTGACTCCACGTTGTCGGGCTACCGAGGCCCATTGGTCGATTATTAGACTAGAATCAAAAAACCACCTTCATCAAAGGCTAAGTCCGTGGCTTATTGGCATTTCCGTTGCTGAAGTAAAGATACTGAGGTGAAGAAGGTCAACAAAGTCAAAATCGAAGCACAACCACAACAGGTAATGACTTACACGTGATGATCCTGAATTTATAAATCCTTTCGAAATGATTGATAAGACCTTTATAATGAGTAAAATGTCAAGTCTTGTCAATTTAGGCAATAGGGTGGCTGCTCTTTGTAAGAGCAATAAATGAGCTACAGGCTAAGAAGTTCAAATTGATGCCTAGGATTGTATGTTTCGGCTAAGGAGATGAGGCCACGTGTATCTTCATCGAATGGTCACCATTGCATTTGTAATACTATAAATACCCCCTCCAAAGAATCATTTGAAGAATAATGCAACTTGATACACTTAAAACTACTATTTACCTTCTCTTTCTTGCTGAATATACACTTGCTTTGATAGAGTTAGGATTGCTTTACTTTCTTTGAGTTGTTTGCGATTGGTAATTATTGCACATTCATTCCCAGTATACATTGTCGAAGCCTGAATATATTCGTCTCGTGTTATAGAGCTTTCCCACATCCAAATTCGGAGTATTATTGACTAAAAACATGTCCATACATTCACATGTATACGAGTGGGACAGGTATCTGTTGTCTGCATCACCCCAACAGAAAACGAGGTCAACACTTAGCATTATTTTTGTCATTTTGAACCTACAAAAATTTCCCTCATTCAATTGACTAAACATAATACAGGATCTTCTGAATTAGAATTTTTTAAGTTGAAAAACCACTCATGTTCATTCATGCCTTTGGAGTGGGGCGTGTTTGAAGGCAAAAACAAAATCTGCTATTGAATAGAATATTGTTGTCTAAGGATTTATAATTTTATACTACACCTTTGTTATTTCCTTATCTTTTTTTGCAGGAGTGGGAAAAGGGATATCATTAAGTCGATCATTGGATATTAATGCCATAATGAACACTAAACTGTCTATAAGTGAGTAAAAAACCTGGCAAAATTCTAAAGCACGCTCAAGAGTCTATACATCTTAAATAAAGCAAGTTGGTTATGTGGAAGAGCATATCTGATTTTAGTCTTGTATTCAACTAACTATATCATTAGATTACAAGCAGTGATGGCCCTGAGAATACGGAGGCCGTAGGCGACAAATTATGTTGAGGCCCTATACTTTGTTTGTAGTATGGCAAGAATGCACCAAAACTTACCCATTTTTTATGCTTTTTTCACTAGAGGACAAGGAGATGAAAATAAAGAAAGAGAGTCAAACCTTCCACAAAGGGTCGAATTTCAATATTTCATACATTGTAGACTAAATGAAATTGAATATGTATATAAATTTCTAGAAGCTATAAAAGGGACTGATTGTGGAAATCATAAATTCATTTTAGATGCAATCCTAATTCATAGTCTTTCTCACTCTACCCAGTCTATGAAAAATATTGCAGTTTCCCCGATGTACTAGAATTACCTCTTTCGGTGGTTGACAAGGCTAAGTCCTCGTGATAGCAGTAATTTGATAATGCTGAGCTAAATTCATCTCAAAATTCAGGAATTTGCTCATTCCCATATGGGAACCTTCATTTATAAGGCAAGTTTTTAACAAAATAGGCAATCAAAATTCTTACGTAACGAATATGAATTATGGTTGTTAAACAAGGCTTAATCAAAGAAATAATGAAAAAGTATTCATAAATGACATATTTTTATATTTTTAAACACGATCAAACGTATGCCTTATGTTTCATTGATTTCAACTCCGAATTATAAGCCTTCAAGTGTTGTAGTAATTTTACTTCCTGTTTATTTCACACCAAAAAGAGTCCCATCAATTTTACAAACAAGTGGTAAAAAAACAAGATTCTATATAAAAAAATACATCTAAATATGGAAAATTATAGTGATTCAAACACTACAAATTGCAATAGTTTAATTATGCCTTACTGGTATGTATGACGTTAAATTTTTGCTATGTAGTTAAACTCTTTTTTCTACAATCATGAATGTGGATATTTAGGGTTAGAAGGTTAATTATGTGAGATGATCTTGCAATGTGGTTTCAGAAGTCAATAGGTAATGGCCAATGGACATTTGAAGTTTTTAGGGTGAGGAAAGAAGTAATTGATAGTATTACCTCGTTAAGTTGGTTATACCTTAAGCAAATGTAAATTTTAAATCAAGATATATTATATCTCTAATCTAAATATAGTCAAAACATTGAGATTGAGCATGATCTCAGTGCTTCTCAATTTGAATTTGTTAGCACTGTTTGTACATTTGAATCAATTCCCAGTCTCGCTCACCCCCACCTTCCAGCCAGCAGGCCCGCCACCAAACAAAAAGCAACCCAAAAGTTTTCTCCACATTCCCCCCAAATTTGGAAATGATAAATAAACAATCATAATATTCATGAAATTAAAAGCGCATAAACTAAAAGCAAAAAACAAGAAATCCACCTACAAGAAAAGATGAAGCCCTGAAAACCTGATTTGATTGGAAAACTTTTGGGACTTTTCGAATTGCTAGAGATGCCGTCTGCCGATATGGATTGGAGAGGAGAGGATATTGAAGAATTATGAATTGGAGAAAGTAAATTGGAGAGGAGATTGCCTTGGAGTCTGGACTCCGAATAATTCTGGAAGAGTGGAAGCCAACCCTCTTTCTATTTTGGACCTAGTATTCTAAATTTTGAGGCCCTGGGCTCAAGCCAAAATTTTGAGGCCCTAGGCCTTTGCCTAGGTGGCTTGGCCTCAGGGCCGGCCCTGATTACAAGGAAAAATATCCTATTGACTAGTACGTAATAAAATATAGCTGCTAAAGAAGGTGGTTGGTTCTTCTACACAATTCCATAATGTTGGTGATGGTGGTTGCCTTCATCTTCTAGAGAATTCTTCCATGAAAAAGGTTCAACAAATTGGTAGTAAAATATGGGATGGAAGAACCCACAAAAAGTTGGTGTTGTATCTTCAGAGCTATTGCCAACAATCCAGCATTAATTACTCTCTGGAGAATTGAAGCATCTCAAGAAATTGCACACACCATCGCAAATTCAAACACAAGTGTACTTGAATTCCGATGATCTGTTGCTGAACCTTCAGGATCTGAACTGGGAGCGAGGTGGAAATAAGTAACGGAAAATTGGCTGAATTATTTTTTACCCGTCCGAATTTAGATTTTCTTATCAAGCCAGTGAAAAAGTGATATCGCCTCATGCTGGCTGTGATCTATGAATGGAACCCTCTCTTTTTTCATACTCCGAAAATAGTGAATTTGTTTTGCTTAGGAAACTACTTTCATTGAAAGAGCAAATCTTTCTTTAAGGTTTTACAACTTTTGTATTGAGAGTCACCTCAAACATCATGGTCTGAGGAGTGCAATGATGTTTTTGCTTCTGAAGTAAATGCTTTTTTGCTCATTGGTTGTGCTTTAATTTTTGGTTATCATCTTGTTCGATGTCAAAGTGGCTTCATTTTAGTGCATCTTTTGATTACAATTGAGCGTGGTTCTTTGGAGTGCATTTGAATTTGTTTCTTGCATTCTAACATGAATACCAGTTGGAATCTGTTGGTGTTAGTATTGTATAAAATTTATGGATGATCCCGAACTTTACATCATTTGCTCACAACCACCCTGAACTTTAAAATGGACTTTGTCAGTCTTTAAACTTACAATCTGATTGGAAAGAATTTATGAACAGTTTAATCAATAAATAGATATAACAACTTATCGTACAAGATTAGTCTGAATCTAATATTGCACAGTTGATCACAGTTATCTTGTCAGACGAATTGAACAAATATTGAAGAACAAGAATTTTGATTCACCAAGCACTATAACATTCATCCTTTTGTGGATTAAAAAAAAAAATTAAAAAAAAAATTCTCAGAAGTCTTGTCCACACAGAAAATTATAGTGATCTGAGAATCCACGAAAAGATAAAGACAAAATAAACAAAACGAATGCTACTGACCCTCAAAACAGGTCATTTGCATACCACCATTCTGAGTGAATGTGCTGGAGGCTAATTTTGGAGTCATTTATCAAACTAAACAGGTTGAAATGAAAGAATATCCCTTCCATATCAGCTAATAATACAACAGTGGTACTAAATCGTATCTAACCATGAATCAAAATCATCCAAGAGTTTCGATTTGGAAACAGAATCTGAGGAAGAGGGTGCAGCTTTTACATCATGGGGTAGCGTTTTATCATTTATGTTTATCAGAGCAGATGTTTCCTCCAGCAGGTCGTCAATAGTGTTGTCAAAGGCAGGCATCTTAGCATGTTTCTTCGCATCGTGTCCTTCGTTCAAACTTTCAGCGGAGCCCAACTGACAAGTATCTTCTTGCTGTACATAAGATAACGTGTTTGACCTCTTCGTCATATTCAAGGAACCAAAAAACTCGGTTTCACTACATGAGTCAAGAAGCATATCGAGTTCTGCTTCTGCGTCAATGGCTTCAAATCTAGCTGATTTCTTAGCAGCCAAGTCCACATTGACATTTGAAATGGACTCGGGTAAAGATCTCTGGTCAACGTGGTTCACATCAATAGCAGCCGGACTAGGAAGATCTGCGGTGATGGTGGCAGCAGAAGATATATGATCTCGTTCCCTGAATATATTTTCTTCAGGCTCTTGACCGAGAGACGACACATCATTAGCTGTCTCGGCTGCAAGAGTCACGTGTGAAATTTGTCTGACATCATGTTTGTCTTTGCTGTATCCTTGTAACTCATCGAGCTATCAGGCATAATTCAGAAAAGAAAAATGAATACAATGACAATCGATTAGTAGCATTAATGAAGACTACCATTATCCAAATTCACATTAAAAAATCAAGTCTTAGTAAATTCCTATTTGAATCGAATGTATCAAAATGGGATATGTTAGCAAAAACCATAGATGCTTGTCCTCAGAAATTTTAATTCTAAACAATTTGGCGATCAACATTTTTAATTTTAGGTGGTCACTGTTTCAGTTCCCAGTCGATCTACTAATTTCTAGATCTACTTGCTTTTTAGTTGTCGTGGGGGGAGGGGACGGATGGTGGTGCTTTCGAAAGGTTGAGAACTGAAATGCCTCAAAAAAAAAGAATGAGTTTATTTGAATGGTGCTAAGACTTCAATGAACAGTCATCCCGAGTTAAGAAAATTGCTAATTTGGGTTTCTTTAAATGCTTATAAAATTTATTGGGCAATTTAGATAACAAAATTTACTGTAAGAAATTTCAGTATTTTTCCCTAGATTTTACCCGACTATGATCACTAAGATAGTAAAATCATCCATCAGAAGTATAAAATTCATCTAACAATGTCAACGTAATTAAGTACAGGGAAATAGCGACAACAGATAAGTGTACAAAGCAAAATCAAAATTCCACCGGATTAACACAATATTATAGACTCCACAAGTGAGACGAGTCAGAAAAATGCAGCAGCAACAAGATGATTTGGAGAAAACTAAGAATTTTATAGCTCTATATAAATAAAATACCCAAATTTATATTCATGCAAACTTTCTGAATCAAAATCTGAACAATCGACCAAGTAAAATGATAGACCTGCAGTCCAGATCACCTACCAAAGGCACAACGAGGGGACAGGGGCAGAAAGGGGAATGCGGGAAGAAAGAAGGCCACACGCACAGTTACAGTCCGTTGAGAGAATGATATAGAAGCAGAGCAACCTATAAATTAGGGGAATCGATTCTAGTAAGGCAGGCAGAATTTGGTATTCACTGGGAGAGTGGTGGACCTCTCGAACATCCATAATTATCCTTGTTATTTCTTTCTTTTCACTGTTATTTTTTTTGCATTCCAGATTTGTTATTCTTATAGCAGATCTACTTTCTGCGAAATCAAAGTTCGTCAATGAAATATTATACTCGTTTCAGCCATCAATTACTTTAATGTGTGTTGGGTGAAGTGACATTTTCTCAGGATTCTATCATAAAACTAGAAAAATAAATCATATAGCAAGAAGGTCAAAACAGTGATGTAAAACAAAGTGATATCTTGCGAATAAGGACCAAGAGTGTCATCACTTCAAGAATTCGAGAATGAGAACACCTTGAGTGTCCCTGATGCAATTAGTTATTAATGAAAGTACATGCTATAAAAATGTACATTATGACTTCAAGAGTAATGTCAAAATAGACATACAAAAGTTGAAATGTCACAAGAATAGCAATTTTTAGATCACAACCTACCAAAGCACGCTATCTTTGGCTTGCTGGTATATCAGTAGTATTAATAAATTGTGGACATACAAGGCTCAATCCCCTGCAAACTGCTAATTTGTACAAGAAAGCAGTTTTCCTATAGTGTAGGTAATCTTTAGCCGCAAATGTGGCATAATCCTATAGGCTGTATTAGTAGGATAGACTAGTTTTCCTATTTGTCAACCATCTCATTAAGATGTTAGAAAGTGACTGCCTTCAATATACCCCCTCATGTGTAAACTGAATTCATTTTTTTGTAATGTTATTCATTATAGTCTAGAAGTGGGGTCATTGTCCAGTGTCTAAAAAGGCATTCGCACTTCAGTGGACAATGTGGCTTGACCTCAATGCCACATAGATCGATGATCATCTAAATTCTAGATGAATAGCATTATTCTTCATTTTTTGATCAAAGGTCTAACACAATTTTTTTATACACAGGTGGAGATGAGACTTGAATCCATGCTTTTTTGCATGACACCATGTTAACCATCTCATAAAAAGTTTAAACTTTTATGGAAAGGTCGCACATGTTCATTTAAATCTTGTCTTCACTAGTATTAAACCCAATGATTTGCAAATTTGACCAAGAAAATCATGACATAAACCTGAAATGCCTCCAGGTGCTCTAATTTGCACTTCAGATCTGGAACCTAGCCTATATGTGTAAAATAGATTACTCACACATAAATCATTGGCCTTGCAAAATAATCTAAAAATCAAGGGCAAATTTTTTTATTTTTTCATATTTTTTTAAGAAAAAATCTCATTCAGAGTTAGAAAGTCAATAGAGTCATAAAAATTAGTCATCAGTTAATAAACACTGTAGCCATGTGTGGTGCACAAGCTTCAAGGTACAACTGATGCCTTCCAGCTACCAAAGGAGGTGAACATTTGTGCATAAGCGTTTTGTCTTTGTAAGTTCTATGATTCTATCAAAGAATCAACAATGACAAGCCCCACTTGATGCGCAAAAGAACATCAAGATAAAAAGCCTATATTGACCTTATGAAGAGATGTGAGGCATAAAGAAATTTCAAGAGGATCTACAAGGGCCAAAAAAGAATAAAGGAAATTTTAAGTACCAGCTCTGGAGGCAGTAAATCTGGTTCAGCGAAAAGCCTTTCTGAAACCTTTGCTTTTGCAAATTGTTCAGCAAGAGCATGCAGATTTAGTGATAGGAACGGCGCCTGCAAAATTACAAATGAAACATTTATCGGAAGGGGGGCAAAAAAAATAAAACCCAATACTTTCTTCTCTTACTTCTTTCTATTCTAGGAGCAATAAATACATCAAGAAGAAGAAAGGGACACGAGGGGGGGGGGGGGGGGGGAGAAAATAAAAAA
>NC_036242.1:1804215-1811431 GCF_002742605.1 Olea europaea var. sylvestris | reverse complement strand
AACACTTAGATACACCTAATGCAGCATTTCCAGATTAAATGAAACTAGTAATTTTTGTAGAATAGCTGTTAACGAAAGATCCAAGGAGGTCTCAGTTATAAGATATTCTAGAAAGCTTGATAATGGATGCCGACTTAATGGTTCCTAAAGGACAGAGGGTGCAGCTGTTTACTACATAACAATGTTTGAACACTCAACTTCCACTAAAAAGGAGCCAAAATAATGGAACATTTTCAGCACCACCGTGAATGCAAAACTTTATACATCATCTTTCATCCCTTTCATACACTGAAAATTAGAGGGAATAAAGGCATGTCAAAGTCATATATTCGAATTTTCACCTTTATAAAATGGCATTGCCAAGGTATATTTTATTGCAAAAAATTGTGTAAAATTTACATTGTTTGCTTCTAGTTTTTCGTTGTGCTATAAGACTAAAATGATATATGAAAAGAAAACCTTTAAAACCACAAGACAGTTGGATGCACAAGCAAACTTCACATGGTTTCATTGAATACTAAATAAAGCTTTCAATTGTATGTTTTCAGTTATTATTTAATGTTCAAGATTACTTTATGTAGGATAGAAATAAAATTCGAAATGAGACGAATGCTCAAGACAATATAGTAATTAAAAAGAAATTAGAAACCTAAAGATTATTGTAAATCACATATTTAGCCCAGAGAGTTGATCTATGTCTGTTCGATGCAATCCTTGGATGACTTCAACCTCTTAATCTAAACAAGGAACTAGTAAACGTTATGCATGTGTCTGTTAAACGTTGCTTTTGTTCAATTGACATTTTATGGGTAAAAATATTTACTTCTCAAAACAATTCTGTTCTCATACATGTTAATTGTTATTGAGCATATGAAAAGAAATTTCTTTCTGTTGACAAATCTTGCCCAGCTTTGATTAATTCTCACAAGTCACTCACTCATGCACGCACATGGACATTCATGGACACAGACCTAAGAAACATTTAGCTAAGCATTCGGTCAATGGACCATCAAAGACATCTATGGTTTCCATGCAAAAGTTTCCACAGTTCCTTTCCCATTAAAAGACATGATCTTTTTTTGCTGTCTATTTTGCATCTTTATATATGGGCTTCACAACATGAGGCCATGTTACTCAAGTTTATTCGAAAATCTTTATCAACACAATTGCTTTCATCTTCCCAATAATTAGAGTAAAAGAGAAAGTTAGAACTTAACTCTCTTTTTTTATCATTCCACTTCTATTGTTTGTAGATAGAGTATTAGAATGGAAAGATCCATTAGATAATGAACTATTGGTTTTATTAATTAACAATTAAAAATGTTTTTCTTGATAATGAGCACTTATATATAGATGTAGGAGGATTTGTTTGGGAAGATAGATGCACCTTTGACATTTCTTCTTTTGCAAATAATTCTTAGTCAAATCATAAACCTACATCTGTTCCACTCATGGTTTTGGTTGGTAAAAAAACAACAGGTTCAAGACGAAGGTATATCCTGGGAGAAGGTGGGAAAGCACATGGCCAGTTCTTATAAAAAGATAGCTTCACTCCAAGAGAGGAAAATCAGCAAAAGTGGAATTCAATTTCACGAGACTTATGAATGAGAGTTGCTTCAAACAGAAACCCCAATAAACGGTGCTGGTAACCCTATTTGCCCTAAGGTATCAAAATTCCTTGTCGCATAAGTAGAGACCTGCACAAATGGTGTAGTAAGTGCGCTTTCTATCTCCGACATGGCAACCCAATTTTTGTTTTTTACCATTTTTGGAAGCAAAATACCTAACCTAACTAATAAGAATTTCCCTCTTGACGAAGAAATCTACATCTTTTATACCATGCACATTACTTAGACCGGTTCTAGAATGTCATTTTGGACGAATTAAGAATCAAATATGAAAAGAGAATATACATGACAAGTAACCTGATGTTCTTTGTTTTTATGGTATGTGAACTGAATCTTGATTCTTTAAATTTCGATTTTTTGTTGTCTCTCAAGTATTAACATTGTTTTCAAACAAAAGAAAAAATAGAGAATAGACTTTAATTTGATCAGATTCTTTTTGACACTTTTCTTTTTCATTTCCCTTTTATTGGGTTTTTAGATTCTAACTATGCGTAGCAACTAATCCAATTTGTTAATTCAACATGAAGTACCACCAGTATGGTAGAATGCGATTCTGAGTGATAGACACATAGGATAGAAGGTATATGATGGAACCATGATATAATAAATAATATGTCGAAAGGATTTTGGGGAAGTATAACATAACAGTGAGTAAAACTGGAAAAATCTAATACTACCACCGAAACAGAACATTATCAGATATTATACAAATTTTAAGTACATAGCCAACCGTCCCTTACACAAAACCGCATTTAATTCTTATTGAGCGCCAAACATATCTAGGAATGTCACCACTCTAGTGGACAGTGCTCTCGCAATTTTTATCATGGTTGCGGAGTCTCTTTTGGGGTAACCAACAAAAGTTAAGATGCAAATCACCATCGAAAGGACATTGTTGATCTTTTTTTCAATTTTGGGTGGAAGGGGGAATAGGATTCGCTCAAGTGATCAAAGATACAAATCACCATCAAACTAGGGAAAAAATAGGTGAGAATTTGAAGGATATTGTTGCACAAGAGCATACACTATGTCCTAAAAATTTGGTAAATAATTACCACATCGAAGGCTGTGATTACTATTTTAGTACTCTATTTCTCTCTTTCTAACAAACTCTGTGCGTGTCTAGAAAAGACTAATGGATAAGTAAAAAAAAACTTCAGTTTTCACATAATGGAGAAATAAAGATTACCTCATAACCGGTAGTTGCTTTGTCTTCGAGCTTGAAGTTATCATTTGCTATCCATGACATAATGCCTTGCCCTCTGGAAGAAAGCAATGGACCCAACCCCTGAGTGAAGTCTAAGAAAGACTGAAGTCAATTCCCACTCATATTATCCAAAAACTATGATGCACAAAAATTTAAATAACAATTTGATCGATTAGGTCATCACATGATTTGCATCGTTGACTCGAATTTTTCCACACACATGCCAAGATCACACAATATAACTAATGTTTCAGACGCAAGATATAGGACATACTATGCATGTCTAGTTCATCAACAATTATGATAGAGAAGTTAAGTTATCAAACGCACTCTCCCTCAGCTCCGACAAAAAGTTAGAAGAAAGAAAATCTCCTCAAAAAAATTCTATAAGCCAAAGTTGAGAGAGAGAGAGAGAGAGTTACTGAAGACACTATTAATGGATAGACAAATAAAAGACAACATTGAGATAAAATCCAAACCTTTTACATCCATTTACTATTTTTATAGAAGAAAAGAAAGTCGGAAGGATGTACATCTTACTTTTGACTGTGATTCAAAGACACGTATTCCCAAAACTGCACTGTAGTTGTTACCAAAAGGGTGGGTAAAATGTTAATTAGGGAAAGAACAAGTTCTTGAACCTAAGCATACTTCTCTGATGAACTTCTATAGGTTCTTCTCTGGTGAACTTCATTGCCTAATTTTAACCAAGGCAGGATCTTGGATTAGAACGATATTATTTATAGGGCAAGCTTCACAAAAAAAAATATCAACTGCCCAAGCCAGTCATTAGAAGATTGTAGGCGCATGTGTCAATTAAACAGATCAAAACAAACAATTCTGTTTTTTATTTTGGGGTAAGGATATACCATCAAGAACATCACTGAGTGAAGAAAAGATATCGGAAGAAAAATTTCCTTGAGACTCAGCCTTGGCCTCTTGAATTAGGTAAGCATAATCAGCGCCTTTACTCTTTCGCACAACATCAGTTGCTTGGCTACTATTCTCTTGGATCGTGTCCTCTGAATCCAAAACAAACTCTTCTTCATACCGATCCCAATTTGACGGGAGTTTCCTTAAACTCTGAGATTGTTGGGGTTTGTCTGCAACTTGCTTGCCAGGCTGCTTCTTTCCACCACTAGCTGTACCTGAGCTAACTGAAGGTACTTTTGATGTCTGATGAGGATTATGCTTCTTGCTGTGATGTAATGAATGAGCTCTCTTTGATTTCGCCAATGATTTTGAATCCATTATTCTATAAAATGGCCTCAAAATGAAGGAAACTTCCGCTAATATTCAACTAATCAAAACAAAATAATTAAATCATTCACAAAAATCACATTGAGTGTGATTTCAACATATAAATTCCGTTTTTACACTACTGATAATCAGATACTACCTTCCAACTTTGTTGATGAAGAAGTTGAGTAGAAATCCCTGCGACACAAGATAAATTGGTGCCAAGGTGGTGATGAATATGTCGCCTTTTTACCTCTTCCCCAGTATTTTTAGCGTAATTCCGATGTAGAAAACCTGACCCCGCTTTTCGCCCTTCGCACTATGAACACTCAAACAGGCATAGGTTTCAAGGCATAGGTTATTCTTTGGACGTGCAAACTAATTGGGTTTTACATTATTTTCTTGGAAGTTATTATTTATGGGAAAATGTAAATATGGCATATTTCAAAATTAAGTTGAGAAAACAAGTTTCAAATTTTAAAAATCAGATTTTTATTAAATTTATTTATGATTTAATTAATTAATTATTTATTTTTTGGTAATAAATCAGAAATTTTATATCATAAATTATTTTACTATCATAATTCAAAAATTTTGTAAGTCACAAAACAAAAAAATTTGAAACTCACAAATTAATTTTTAGTCACAATTTATCAAATTATTGGTCATAACCTATTTTTCGGTCACAAATCAAAAATTTTATAAATCACATTATTTTTTGGTCATGAATAAAAAAATTATAGGTCACAGATCACAAATATTATAGATCATAACTTATTAGACAGTAAAAATTTATTAATTTTTTAGGTTACACATTATTTTTTTGTCACAATTTATCTTTTTCATTTGTCATATATTGTTTATTGATCACAGATTAACCAATATACTGGTCACAATCAACCAAATAATCTGTGACCATTACCAACACTTATGACTACCAATTCAACACTGCCTCTAATAACACCACCACCACCAGCACTGTCAAAATCACTACCATATTGATCACAAATTAATCAATTTATTGGTCACAACTTTCAGTCAACCAATAAAATCGTCACATACACCCACACCCCATCCCACCACTCCAAAGCACCGCACCATCGCCAACCACCAACGACATCGCCCACTACCACCACCATCACTACAACACTAATAGCACCTACGCGCCATCTCACCACTCCAAAGCTCTGCACACCACCACCAACACCAAATCATGTCACTAATGTCATTCCCACACGCAAACCACCCGCCACAAGAATCAACACTAAGCAGATCGAATAAAAACAAAAAATTGCAGATTTGGGCACCCATCACCGCAAGATCTACCAACAAATCAGAAAAAACCGCAAGATCTACCAACAAAATTACGAACACCCCACAACCGCCATCGCCTCACTACCGTCATCGCTACTTCCAACAACAAACAAAATTGTTGCCACCCATCACCAACTCCACCATTTTTAACCACCACCACACCCAAACACACCTTCACGGAATAGGCAAGAATAAAGCATCCGGCCAAAAACACCAAATAAAATCATCGCCACGAACAACAAACCAAATCGGATCTGAGCATCGTTGCCAAGCGCTGCTCACAACGTTGCTATGCTCTCCTCAACGAGCGATGTTTCACAACGACGAGCGTCACTCTCTTCGACAAAGCGCCTTTATGCGCAACTTCATTGGAGATAATAGCGTCGCTTGGTGGTGGCTTTCGACTGCTGGGTAGGCGTAGGGTTTTTATTTTTTTGGTAATTAGTTTATTTAAATAATTAATAAAAAATCTGATTTTTGAAATATCAAACTTCCAATCTGATTTAGGAATTTTGAATAATTAAAGTATGGGTTTGTGTAATTTTCACTTATTTGTATTCATCATTGTTATATATCTATTATTCCTATTAAAATTTTCTAGAAAATAATATTTTTTTATCCAAATCACATTCTAATATTATTCTTATAAAATGTATTCATTTAACACTATACATCCACACCATTTTTATATTTTATATATCTATCACACTCTAAATCTATCCTTATTACAATTTCGAAATGATACTATATTCATCTCCATTACATATAATATCAACCTTCTCACAATTCGATAATTAATTCTATACACCAAAAATTATAAGATCGGATTAATGAAATGCACAACTTTGTTACTTCATCTAGTAAGTTACAATATTGAACTTGTTTAATTTTTTTTCTCACTTCTATATAAGAATTGACATATAGGAATTGAATTGAAACACGAGGAAGAATAAAAATTGATCATGAATCCATTGATTACACACAAAATACTGGACTAAGATCAAAGAAATTCTTAGATAAATTCTAAACCATCGATTTTATTTATAAAAAAATATATGAAAAAAAATCTCCTTACATTGTGTATTGAATTGGATTCTATAGGAATAAGGGTTTGTAAGATAATGATTTTGAGAATTGAATTTTTGACCATTAGAGAGAAAAGTGAGTCCCAAATGTAAGTGAAGAAGTGAAAAATGACAGTTGACGTAGGGAAATAATGGTCAAAAAATTATTTTTTGAGGTGAAAATCAGAACTAAACCGGGACTAAATGTTTACCTACAAGGATTAGTGTTCATTCCGAAGTAATTAGCCAACAAATGAAGCAAAATGGAAAAATTAAACAAGACGAGGATAATTAAAGGGATCACCATTGTGGCTCCATCTATCATCTACCACGATAATGTTGGTGCAACACATTTATGTTCCAATCCTATTTTTTGTTCGCGTAGCCCTTGATTATCAATACATTTGTGATAAGTCCAAAATGATGCACTATGAATTACTCATGTCTCATCTATTGATTAGCTAGCGAATGTCCTGACAAAGTGTGTTCTATGTGCACGTCATCTTCTATGTAATAAGATTGGAATCTCCTCTCAGAGCTCTATCTTGTTGGGGCAATATGGAAGGAAATACTTGACTATAGCTTTTTTCCTTAAACTTACTTCTCTAATTGATTCCTGTAATCATAAAATTTATTTGAATTACTATATTTAGTAGTGTAGATCCCTTTAGTTTAGGTAATTTCCTAACATTCTATTATGCTTCTCTCTCTCTCTCTCTCTCTCTCTCTCTCTCTCTCTCTCTCTCTATATATATATATATATA